>NW_018165326.1:0-289 GCF_001263595.1 Phalaenopsis equestris | reverse complement strand
ATGCCGGGACTGTCAGTAGAAGTTGCAGTTCATAAACTCGAGGAAGATAAAAATATAATGCCAGTAAAACAAGCTCCAAGAAGAATGCGCCTCAAAATAGAGCAACAAGCCATCGCCGAGGTAAATAAATTAATAGACGCTAACTTTGTAAAAGAAGATAAATACCCCACGTATTTAGTTAACATTGTATCTGTTAAGAAGAAAAATGAATAAATCCATGTTTGCATCAACTTCAGAGATTTGAACAAGGTATTTCCAAAAGATGGGTTTCCACTACCAATACCAGAAA
>NW_018165325.1:462722-463485 GCF_001263595.1 Phalaenopsis equestris | reverse complement strand
AACCCTAAACCCTAAACCCTAAACCCGATACCCTAAACCCTAAACCCTAAAAAAAACTCTAAACCCTAAACCCTATACCTTAAACCCTAAACCCTAAAAAAAACCCTAAACCCTAAACCCTAAACTCGAAACCCTAAAAATCCATATACCTTGATTTCTACTTTTAAACTAAAGTGTGGTTTTGTTTTCTCCATGGATTCTGAGTAGTTTTTATTATCTTTCTCCTTTAAATGATAAGTAATTAAAGTGTTGGATGGAAGTTGTGGAGAGTATTGATCTTTAATGTTGAATGATGTGTGATTATTTAAATCTATGAAATTCATTTATTTTCTGATTTTGCATATCCATATGTTAAAATTTGTTGTGAGAACATGTAAGAACCGGGTTGGTATTGTCTCAGTCAACAATTAGAATGACTCACATGGGATTTTATTAATGAGAATGTTATTCATATGATTTAGTGCATATAAATAGGGAAATAATCATTAAAGGGTATAGAGTTAAAGGACTTTAAAGTAACAGGTTAAAGCCCCCAATTTGGTTTATTGTTTTAGGTGCTGATACGAGATGTTAGCCCCTAGGTGAAGGATAATTGAGGGAACTCTAGAGTGAGAGCTAGTATCTTCCCTGCCTAGTCGGTCTTCAAAACTATTCTTCAATTGGTCTTCAAAACTATTCAAACTTTAAATTAGTCAATGATCTTTATAGCATCTCTAGTAAGGTTAAACAATAATATTGCTCCTATTTGACACAACACATTTTG
>NW_018165325.1:413568-462696 GCF_001263595.1 Phalaenopsis equestris | reverse complement strand
CACAACACAATTTGCATACTACCACAATCATGATCTTATGCTTATTACTGATTCATGATAAGGAGAAAGATATTTTCAAATTTAGTGTTTTTCTTTTACATAAACTCAAGTTATCTTTTTAAATTATTAATGTTTTGTCAAAATTTCAAAAATACCACAAAAAATTTGAATTTTAATTACTACAAATACATCTCTAGTTTAAGTGTATTTTTTAAAATAGAAAGTTTTCAGTTCAATAGAGCATATTGCATAATTTTCCTGTGGGTTCGGTATTCAATGTTTAACCAAAAAGTTGTATATTACTTGATAACGATACGTATACTTGCGTAGTATCCCAATATATAAATTAAAGAGTTAAATTCTTATTTTCTTCAGGATCAAATTTTTAATGTTGCAAATTAAGGAAATATAAGTGAAAATATAATCAGAGACATTGTTATAATGTTGCATATAAGCAGTATCGGGGATATAATAGGAATGGGGATATAATAAGTAAAAGTCCCACTAGCATCAATTTTTGGATGTAGCACATGAATGATATCCATATGAATATTATGGGGGTCATGTTTCATTCATAAATAGCATCTCATAGTTCAATGGATCCATAAAACTCTTTAGCAGACGATTCGAGCACGAAACTAGAGTGTGATTTGGTGCAGTCGTACCCAGAAGTGGTTACCTTTGGTTGTCATTAATTTTTGATAAAGCACATATTTGATATTCATTTTAATGTTTGAGGACTATATTCCATTTATTTTTAGCCTCTCATAGTCTAAGGAATCCAAAAAAAACTTTCTTGTGCGCGTTTAGGGCACAAAATCAGGGCTTGAACTATCATAGACAAGCCCAAAAGTGGCATAACCACACCACCCTTAGCTAGTCTGGGCGTGAATACGCCCAAAACTGGCATAGCTGATTCTGACTTTTACAACAGTACTACGTTGTATGTGTGGTTATATTCTCAATTTTCTTTACTCATATTTCTTCCTTTACAACGGCGCCAAAAAATTGACTCCTAAGCAAATAAGAGTGCAATTATTATATTTAAATATTAGGATACTACGAAAGTATATATATCGTTATCAAGTAATATAGGACTTTTTATTAAACCCCGAATATCGAACCCATGGGGAGTACTACAAATCTTTAAGGAAAAATTAGATAACAAATTCTACTTTGAAAATTATTCTTACTCAAACTATAGATGATATAATAGGAATGAAAGTTCAATTCTTTTGGGTAATTTTTTATAATTGAAAATAAAGTAAACAAATAACTAAATTTAATTAAATTTTTGTAAGATGAAAGCAATATAAATAAAATATTTTTTTTCTTATCATGAATCAGTAATAAGTATAGGAATTTTGTTGTGAAAATTTTCAAATTGTGTTGTGTCAAATAAGAGCAATATTATTATTTATCATTATTAGAGACGCTATAAAGAACATTGGCTAATTTAAAGTTTGAATTTAAAGTTTGAATAGTCCTAAAAGTTTGAATAGTCCTAAAGACGGGCTAGATAGGGAAGATACTAGCTCTCACTTTAGAGTTATCTATTCTCCCTCCACTTGGGGGCTAACATCAAACCAAATTTGGGGCTTTAGTCTGTCACTCGTCTGTCACTCTAAAGTCCTAAAGTCCTCTAAATCTACATCCTTCAAAGTTTATTTCCCTATTTGTTTACACTCAACCAAATGAATTATATTCGCATCCGTACAATCTCATGTGATTCTTACCATGGTTGACTGAGACAATGTCATCTCGGATCTTACATGTTCTCACAACAAATATTATCATCTTAATTGTCTAAATCAAGAAGTAAATGAAGTATAAGAATTAAATCATCACAACTTATTCGAATAATAAAGATCAATACTTCACACAACTTCCACCCAACACTTAATTACTTATCAATTTAAGGAAAAAGATAAATAAAATTACTCAGTATTCATGGAGAAAACATAACAACACTTAAGTTTAAAAGTAGAAATCATGTAAACACACAAGAAGTCTAAATTAAAACCAAATGTATTCACAAAGATAAAAACTTATCTTAAATTCCTCTCCACCAAACTCTTGAAGTTCATTCTAATCTCTTCCTTTCTCTTACAATACTCTCTTCTAACACAATTGCAACTCCTCCCTTTCTTATCTCTAAAAGTATCCTAATTATTCTCTGATGAGAGTGGCAGAAAGAAGTCTCAAAGAGAGGGGGCGGTGACCTCATTTGGCACAACACAATTTGCATACTACCACAATAGAATTCTTATGCTTATTACTGATTCATGATAAGGAGAAAGATATTTTCAAATTTAGTGTTTTTCTTTTACATAAACTCAAGTTATCTTTTTAAATTATTAATGTTTTGTCAAAATTTCAAAAATACCACAAAAAATTTGAATTTTAATTACTACAAATACATCTCTAGTTTAAGTGTATTTTTTAAAATAGAAAGTTTTCAGTTCAATAGAGCATATTGCATAATTTTCCTGTGGGTTCGGTATTCAATGTTTAACCAAAAAGTTGTATATTACTTGATAACGATACGTATACTTGCGTAGTATCCCAATATATAAATTAAAGAGTTAAATTCTTATTTTCTTCAGGATCAAATTTTTAATGTTGCAAATTAAGGAAATATAAGTGAAAATATAATCAGAGACATTGTTATAATGTTGCATATAAGCAGTATCGGGGATATAATAGGAATGGGGATATAATAAGTAAAAGTCCCACTAGCATCAATTTTTGGATGTAGCACATGAATGATATCCATATGAATATTATGGGGGTCATGTTTCATTCATAAATAGCATCTCATAGTTCAATGGATCCATAAAACTCTTTAGCAGACGATTCGAGCACGAAACTAGAGTGTGATTTGGTGCAGTCGTACCCAGAAGTGGTTACCTTTGGTTGTCATTAATTTTTGATAAAGCACATATTTGATATTCATTTTAATGTTTGAGGACTATATTCCATTTATTTTTAGCCTCTCATAGTCTAAGGAATCCAAAAAAAACTTTCTTGTGCGCGTTTAGGGCACAAAATCAGGGCTTGAACTATCATAGACAAGCCCAAAAGTGGCATAACCACACCACCCTTAGCTAGTCTGGGCGTGAATACGCCCAAAACTGGCATAGCTGATTCTGACTTTTACAACAGTACTACGTTGTATGTGTGGTTATATTCTCAATTTTCTTTACTCATATTTCTTCCTTTACAACGGCGCCAAAAAATTGACTCCTAAGCAAATAAGAGTGCAATTATTATATTTAAATATTAGGATACTACGAAAGTATATATATCGTTATCAAGTAATATAGGACTTTTTATTAAACCCCGAATATCGAACCCATGGGGAGTACTACAAATCTTTAAGGAAAAATTAGATAACAAATTCTACTTTGAAAATTATTCTTACTCAAACTATAGATGATATAATAGGAATGAAAGTTCAATTCTTTTGGGTAATTTTTTATAATTGAAAATAAAGTAAACAAATAACTAAATTTAATTAAATTTTCGTAAGATGAAAGCAATATAAATAAAATATTTTTTTTCTTATCATGAATCAGTAATAAGTATAGGAATTTTGTTGTGAAAATTTTCAAATTGTGTTGTGTCAAATAAGAGCAATATTATTATTTATCATTATTAGAGACGCTATAAAGAACATTGGCTAATTTAAAGTTTGAATAGTCCTAAAGACGGGCTAGATAGGGAAGATACTAGCTCTCACTTTAGAGTTATCTATTCTCCCTCCACTTGGGGGCTAACATCAAACCAAATTTGGGGCTTTTGTCTGTCACTCTAAAGTCCTCTAAATCTACATCCTTCAAAGTTTATTTCCCTATTTGTTTACACTCAACCAAATGAATTATATTCGCATCCGTACAATCTCATGTGATTCTTACCATGGTTGACTGAGACAATGTCATCTCGGATCTTACATGTTCTCACAACAAATATTATCATCTTAATTGTCTAAATCAAGAAGTAAATGAAGTATAAGAATTAAATCATCACAACTTATTCGAATAATAAAGATCAATACTTCACACAACTTCCACCCAACACTTAATTACTTATCAATTTAAGGAAAAAGATAAATAAAATTACTCAGTATTCATGGAGAAAACATAACAACACTTAAGTTTAAAAGTAGAAATCATGTAAACACACAAGAAGTCTAAATTAAAACCAAATGTATTCACAAAGATAAAAACTTATCTTAAATTCCTCTCCACCAAACTCTTGAAGTTCATTCTAATCTCTTCCTTTCTCTTACAATACTCTCTTCTAACACAATTGCAACTCCTCCCTTTCTTATCTCTAAAAGTATCCTAATTATTCTCTGATGAGAGTGGCAGAAAGAAGTCTCAAAGAGAGGGGGCGGTGACCTCAATTCAATTCAATCCAAGTCCTTCTTTTATAATTTTCCAAAAGGTGTTTTGGTGTCTCTTCAAAAATGTGTCCACATTCAATGAATGTTCCAAGATTTGCCTCCTTTCAATAGCCATTTGAATGTATTTTCGTCCCCATTAACCATAATCCACGCTTTCACCAAGAGTTGCTTCAAACACCTATTCAAAAATTCGTCCAAATTCATTGAATTTTCAAATAACTACCTCTGGTGCGTAAGCGCGAGGTATTCGGCGCTTAGGTGCGGCCTTTTATATTCTCCTGGCACTTAAACTCCAATTTTGGGCACTTAGGCACCACAGTTCATTTTCACATCTTCTTCATTTTTGCTCTAAATTTGATCATTTTTCATTCATTTCACCATTTTTTTATCCATTTGACTGCACCTGAAAGAAAAGCACACGAATACATTTCATTAAAGTGTAATATCCTCAAAAATAGATATAAAAATGTGTACATAAATGCTATATATTTTAGGTGTACAATTGCCACACCCAATTTTGGCATCGTCATGTCAACCTATAGCCAGCATAGCTGGAATTGTTGACTTTTGTCAAAATGGGGCTAGGATTAGCCTTGGGATGGCTTTGGGGTGATCAACGAAAGGTTAATTTAAGCTTCCACCTCACTGAGGGCCAATAGGGAGCTTCCAACACCATTTAGGCTCATTTTGTATAACCACTTAAAATATAATATTGACAAATTAAGAGCTAAACTTAGGGCATCCATTGGGGATCTAAATTGGTAACTTTAATTGGGAGGGTTTAACATTTTTAGAGAGCATTTGAAGAGCTAAGGAGGCTAAGGGAGTTCTTCCATGGAGAAGAATAAAACCTAAAGTAAAAAAGTGAGTTTTCTTCTTATTTTCTTCCATATTCTTCTCCTTCTTCATTTTCCACTTCCGCTTCCACCAGACTTCTTTATTTCTTGAGAGCAAAGAGAGAAGTTTATTTTCTCAAGAGTTCCCTTGAAGAAAGAAGGAGGTCAACAAGAAAGAGGTCATCTACTTCCTTGCATAAAGAAGGACGTGGAGAAAAGAGAACGCATCATCAATTGCTGTGGTGGTGAGATCCTTTTTATTTTATTTTATTTTTTTTTGTTAGAAAACCTTTTAGGTGAAGTTACTTAGGGCGGGTTGATGTTAGAAGAGATCATAGGTTAATTGGCATTTTCCTTGCTTTCCCAACATTCCATTTGTGTTCTTTAAAAGCCCGAAAAGGTTAAACAACTAAGCAAAAAAAAAATCAAAATTTGTTGCATTTAAAAAATATAATCTAAGAAGATGATAAATAGAAATAGAAAATAAAATGTTGAAAAATAATTGGAGAAATTATTAGATGCAGATAAAAACAGTAGACATGCGCAATCACTCAATAAATTGATAGAAACAGTCAGATATAAGCTAACACAAATATCCCAAATCAGACAATAAAATCTTTCTTAATTGCAGTGGATATATTCAACAATGGTTGTTTTCGAACTTTGGTTGCCTGCTCGAAAGCGTAAGCTATCTCAATCAACTTTGGCTCAGAGCCCTTCAATCCCCCAAAGCAGATGCCAAATGGAACACCATTGCTTGCATAACCAGCAGGCACACTAATCCCTGGGTGGCCACCAATGGCTAAAACTGAAGAGGCAGTGCTATCTGGACTTATAATACCATCCAGTTTCTTTTCCTTCATTAGTCTCTCCATTCCCTCAACAGAAAACTCAGCCAATCTCTTAATAGCTTCTCTCTCTACTTCACCCAAGCCGTTTGTCTTCTCTGCAGCCAAGAAGTTATCTTGACCATACTCTGCTATCTTTTCCTGCATCCAATACTGTAAAAATGAGCCATTGATAGCCGTGAAGGCCACATTGCTTCTTAAGGACATGGTGTCAATTTATTTCAAAATAGGAACTCACTTCTTAACTTTTTTCTTTAAATGAGCATTATAAATTGAAAATTCACATTATAATAAAAAAAAGGGCATTCACTGGCATACCACCCAATACCTAAGCATTTACATATCTAACACCTAGATACCACCCAATACCTAAGCATTTACATATCTAACACCTAGATTTTACATTTTACATTTATAACACCCAAATCTTTCATATCATATCAAAAAAACTGCTATATTAACTTTTTTTTTAAAGTTAAATACATCTTTTATGCATAGGTAAGGTGGCATGCATGTAAAAATTGAAGTTTAGGTGTTAGATATGTAAATATATAGGAATTGAGTGGTATGTATGTAAAAATTACTATAATAAATATTAAGCTTAGCTTTAAAATTGAATCCAAACAACTTTGTAATATTATGGAAGAAATGTGAAGGGTTTACTTCAATGTTGTGTTTGTTGTTGAATGTTATGGCATCTGCGAGGGATCTAATATGGGAGACTGTAAGTTCAGAGAGATATGTATTGAGTGCGAGCTTGAACTCAGCAAAAAGAGCAGTCAGTTCTCCACTTTGAGACATGTCAACTATAATACTCGCATTTGCTATTTCCAGATTGTCAAACAAGATTGCACCCTTTTCCCTGCAATAATGAGCTATCATTAGTTGATGGTTGAGAATAAAATAATTAATGCGTATTGGAAAATAGCAAAAAAAGAAGATTGATACACACAAATTTTTTTATAGGTTAACCCAATTGATAACTACATCCTTAACGCCACTGCAAATTTTATTGTGGTTTAATTGGGAATATTTATATACACCACACAATTTATATGTATTTACATATCTAACACCTATAATTTTTTTATAAGTTAGGTTCGTGGTGCTCGGTTCCTAGGCCACACATGCACGAGCAAAGTGGTCGAAGGGTAGAAGGCTTTTGGGGGTCTTTAGGCGGGTTGGATCGCGAAAGAGGGAAAATAGAATAATTTTATTTGAAAAACATCAATTAAAGCAGCTTTGGTGAAAGGGAGGCGAACAACGATTCGGTGTAGAAGAGAGAAATAGGGGGTGCGAGATTTTTTTGGCGCTTGGATTACACAAAGGTTTCGTTGCAAGGTAGAGAAGAAAGTCGTGTGTGATCTTGACTTAGATCCTTATGATTTAGATGTCAAGAGAAGGAGATGGAACATGAGGTAAAATATAGGAGCTTCCGAGGAAAATAAATCATGAGGTTTATGAAGGCCTTGATCAGGCTCATACAGGGAGCTAGCATCTCGATGGGAGGAACCATTTTAGCATGTGCTCCAATGTAGGTGAAACTAGAACTCCCTCCTCTAAATCTAAAGCTTGATGGACCGACCACATATCTGAGTTGATCACGTTGAATCTATGTTGATCTACTATGGAAGAGACTAGGATGATATTTGACAAGAGTCAAGGCTAAGTCAGAGGGTGACTGTGCTGAGGGAGATGAGTGGAAGACTACACACACCTTACTTTTCACCTGGTTTCTCAACTTGATGCGAGTTCCATCAATTTCCTCATCAGTGGATGACATTCAAAAGATGAAGGACATCTGGGCAAAGCTAAAGAAGACCTATGTTGAGATTGAAAACCACATGAGGGTGTTCCGGATTTAGCGTGACATAGAGACAGAGGTATATGGTTATAAATCAATTCAGGAGTACCTTTGCAAAGCTAGAGTGATTGTGGCAAGATCTTGATCACATATTACCTATGTTGAACTATGTTAATCTAAAGTACATAAAGGGGGATCTTTGCACATATGAGAACTATGTAGTTTCTGCCTCATCTAAACTCAGTCTTTGATCATAAGAGATCAGTCCTCCTACCCCAGGCAATGATCCCTTCACTGGATGAGGTCATCGTCGCGATGGTACAAGAAGAGAGTTGTATGAGGCTACACTCTAAACAAAGTATACTTCAATTAAACAATCAACTTTGGCTAACTCGAGCTCAGCTATGAAAGGTTTCTGGAGGGACCCGCAGGTACTACAACTGTGGAGAAGTGGGACACCTAAGTAAGGTATGTTCAAAGATAGAGGGATGGGTGGAGGTGGACAGTTTAGAAGTTGTGATCATAATCGTGGGGGCCAAAGAGGTGGAAGAGGGGGCCACCAGACAAATTTAATGGTAGCGGAGAACGTGAGAGAGACAGTTGTGGTCTTTACTGATGAGGATCATGAGTTTCAAGAGATGTATAAGAGAAAGCATAAAGCAATAGATGATAGGGCTGAGGATGCATCCACCAATTTGTCATCAAGGGGAAACATTGCTACTTATGCTCACTCTGAAAGAGAAACTCATGATATAAATGCCCTTAGCGTTATTCATACCATAAGTTCAACTGAATAATAGATTTTGGAGCATATCGACATGCGACAGGTACTTCTAGAGAGTTCACTTAGCAGTTTTAGAGAGCACATAGATTGTTGATGGTACAGTACAACCTACAACCTATATTTGATAAGGATACAGTGAGGAGTACCAACTATAAGAATTTATTCAATATTTTGCATGTTGCTTAATTTCTAGTGAATAGTTTATCCATTAGTCATTATTCTCCAAAGAAAATGAGTTGTTTCATTTGATATTCCTAAGGTGGTTTTTCAAGAGAAAGGGACGGGCTGAACATTTAGGACTGGAACGTAGCATAGTGGACATTGGTACTTGGATAAAGCCGGGATGGACATAGCTTTGACACTCCTGGTAGAGAGTTCTGGAGTAGAGGGATCTGGGAAGAGTTGGATGATGTGTTACTGTTACATCATAAGCGCAGGAGACACTCTTGATTTAGTTAGCGAGTTGTTTGTATGCATCTTTATATGAAAAGGAAAATAAAAAAAACTTATATGTGATGTGTGTTAGTTTGACAAGCTTACTAGAAGATATTATATCAATTTGGGAATAAGGGTTCTTGTGTTCTTGATTCGATACATTATGATGTTTGGGTACCTTGTTTTACAATTTCAATGAATAATTATCGATATTTTGTATCCTTTATTGATTGTTTTTCTTATATTACTTGTTTTTATATCTGATGAAAAATAAGGGTGATGTGTTTGATTGTTTTAATGAATTTCCACAAGGCAACCCTGCTCAATATGGTGATCTAGTGAAGGTATTTACGTCTGACAATGGGATAAAGTATACTAATAAGGGATTGAAGCATACTTGTCAACCCAAGAGATACAACATTAAACTATATGTTCATACACATGGACACAAAACGAAGTAGCAGAGAGGAAGAATAAACGGTAGCCAAAAGCATGATGATCATGACAAACAACCCAAAGCACTTATGAAGCAAGCTATTTTGATAATCGCTTAATTGATCAACAGAATACCCTCGAGAGTATTCAATTAGAAGTCTTCTTGTTAGATGTTGAAAGAAAATAATATAAAAATCCTTTCATTGAAGGTTTATGGTTATGTATGTTTTGTGAAGGACAACAGACCATCCATAGGGAAGCTAGATCTCAGAGTTGTGAACTGTGTTTTTGTGGGTTATTTTGTTACCCAGATTGGGTATGTTTATTGGAGCTCGATAGATAAGAGACTATTTGTGAGTGTAGATGTGTCGTTTAGAGAAACTCAAGGTGACCTCACCCTTTAGTGACTCACCAGGTGACCTCACCCTTTAAGTGACTCACCAGATACTAGAGGTATGAGGCAAGAAAGGGTGAGTAGTAATAGTGAGAGATTAGTGCATGTGGGAGTGATGACTCTTCCTATGATGTGGAATGAATCGGTTGAGGAGCCAGAAAATTTGGAGATTAAAAATTAGGAGATTAAATCTATCATGATGAAATTCAAGTTGAAGGGGAGCTATAGGTGTATACAAGGTGGAAGTAGAATGAGATAACTGTGCTTGTAATTTCACTCGTGAACTGGTCCCTTGTCTCCATCTACCCTGACTTTTGAGACACCTACTCATCCACCTTAAACTCAGAATCCACATGTGATATGATTCCTCTTACAACTACTTACAACCACATAACATTAAGAAGGACCTCTCGTAGCAATGTGGGCATCCTCTTGATAGTTTTGGGTAGGAACATGACACTGATTAGTTTGTTTCATACTCTAAAATATCACTTGTACATGAAGCTTTCATTGAATCTTTGGGCATTGTCTCTATACCCAAATGTTGACAGGTAGATAAGGAGAATCCCAAGTTCAAAGCATCATGCATGAAGAGCATGGGGCTCTCAATAAAAATCAAACATGGGAGAGTGTCACTACCAGCTGGAAAAAAATAATTGGGTGCAAGTGGATCTTCACAGTAAAACAAAATCCAGAATTAAAGGTGGAGCGTTACAAAGCACAATTGGTGGTGAAAAGGTGTCGTCATATGTATGGCATTAACTATGAAATAACCTTTACATCAGTAGTGAAGATGAGAATGATGAGGACATTGATTTCTCTAATAGTGAATGATGGGTGGAGTTTACACCAACTAGATATGAAGAATGTGTTTCTTCATGGTGAGTTACAAGAGAGGGTGTATATGGAGATATCAGCAGGATTTGGTACAAACCATACAGTGTGCAAGGTGTGCAGGCTCAGACAGTCACTTTCGGCCTAAAATAATATCTTTAAGCTTGGTTTGATAAGTATATAAAGGCTATGACAGGCATGGGATATCATCATTGACCATATGGTGTTTTTTTGTTTTTTTGACAACATGGAGGTCACACCACAATGCTTGTTGTGTATATTTATGACGTGATTGTACTGGTGATAATAAAGCATAGATTTCCCCGCTAAAAGTAATATTGGGCAAAGAATTTGAGGTGAAGGACCTTAAATAGTGCAGATACTTCCTTGGGATTAAAATGGCCCATAGACCAGAATGGATGGTCTTATCTCAGAGGAAGTATGTACTAAATCTCCTCACAGAATAGACATGCTAGGATTCAAGCCTAGATTCTCTCCAATTGATCAGAAAGCCAGGTTGAGTGCAGAGATAGATGGGTTAGTTGATCAGGAGAGATACCAGAGATTGGTGGGTTGTCTAATGTATATGAGGCACACTCATCCCGACATCTCATTTTCAGTCAGCGTGGTGAGCTACTACATGCATGATCCAAGAAAGAGTCATATGGACGCAGTGTCTCAGGTTTTGAGGTACCTGAAGAGTGCACCAAAGAAGGGTTGATCTTCAAGAAGAAGGGGCATGTAGGCATTGAGAGCATTTGTGACTCTGACTGGGCAAATTGTGTGGATGACAAAAAGTCCACATCAGGATATTGCATTTTTTTAGAGGAAACTTGGTCTCTTAGAAGTGCAAGAAATTGTCAGTAGTAGTGATGTCAATAGCAGAGGCAAAGTAAAAGGTTATGCCCTTAAGAGTTGTCAAGATGATGTGGCTGAGAGCCTTGTTGGTAAATCTCGAGGTGAACCAAGGAGTTTAAATGAGGTTGTGGTGTGACAATAAGTCAGAAATCAGCATTGCCAACAACCTGTTGCAACACGATAAAAAAAAACATGTGGAGATTGATAGGTTCTTCATCATGTAGCCACTGGAGAGCAAGTGCCTGAAGGACTTTGCTCATTATATTTGTCAAGGTTATGTGATAAGAGAGGCTTAGTGGATGTCTTTTGCCCATCTTGAGGGGGATTGTTAAGATTTGTGTTTAGTTTAGGGTCCTATTTATAAATAAAAAATGTAGAAGTCTGGAGATTTATTTGTAAAGAATGTTATAAGACTCTATATAAGCCCAAATCATTAATGAATGAAAAAAATCTTTCGAACAATTATTCCTTTACTTCCTCCTCTAAATTGCAACTGAAGCGCTCATTTTGCGACTGATCACTCTTTCTCGTTACTCCGAGTCAAACTGTTCACCTCTTCTTCATCGACGCCAACACCAAAGCCGCACTTGCATGCGCATGAGCCTTAGCCAACACTCTCATCTTCCTCGATGTTCCTCCTTTTCCTTTTGAACTCAAAAACTTGCAAGAGTGCTAGTTTCTCCCTCTATGGTTTGCAAACATAAGTCATATGATCTCTATCGGCCTCCCTTCTAGTGTACTCACAACAATTTTCTTGTTGTTTCCTCCTTCGTTCATGCATTCCTTCATGCATGAAACCCGCACGCAAGACCACACCGCCTAATTCACCTTGCGCAGTAATGTGATTGCTTTTCTTTTCCACTTTCACAAGTCTCGGACGACGTCGAGCCCCTCTTCCCTAGCCCACACCAAAACCCCAAACTCCTATGTCGCACCACCTTGCAGGAAACACTCGCACGATCCAATCACCAGCCTATCTGAATACTTCATCTTCTATGTCTAAGCCTCACAACCCAAAGCTTCACCCTTTATCCGCCTCTGCTGCTCTGCCGTAACCTGATCCCGAGGCTCTATTTGTGTGACCTAAGCTACCGATCCTTCTAACAAATGCCTCTAACCCCAATCCAAGTCTATTAATCCCATTCCACTATTTATTTTGTATTTTTATTATTATTATTGTTGTGTATTGTAAGAAAAATGAGAAAAAAAATTAAAAATTAGAAAAGAAAATATTTTTATTTTATTTTATTTTGTCTTATCGTTAATTGTCGATCGAATCATTTTGTTGTTGTCAACTCTGTCGAAGCTGACAAAGGTATAAAAAAGAGGCAATATGACATTGTTTAAAATGTTTATTTGGGAAAAAAGCTGGTACCCGTCCTTGAAAATTAAATATCGTTCTTAAAAATCCCGAACTCATTTGAAAAAAAAAAATTATATAATTAGGAGTTTTCAGAAACGCAAGTACTCATACTTGAAAATTAAATATCATTGGGGAAAATAAATTACCCCTCATGGAGATGTTTGATAATACTGTGTTAAATAAAGAGTCTTTTAGTACAGTTGGAAAAGTTTTTGGCATACCCTAATAAAGGTTGAGGTTGCGAAGCTCCTAAATTTTTGAGTGATTTGGAATATCAAAGAGGGCAAATTAGGTCGTGATCAAAATGTAGTAGATAGAATTTCGGATAAATCAAAGGCCCATAGATATATCAATTAAATAAAATATATTAAGTGGAGATGGATATAGTTGAGGTATACAGAAAGCTCTTACTTACTTCATGACTCTGAAGTGAGCAGCAAAGGCCTTTTCCTCTACAGATCCCTTCTCATACGAGAAGAACTCCTTGCCAAGTATCCCCAACCGCTTCCCCTTCAATCCCTCAGCCTTCAAGAACTGCTGATACCCGCCCTCCGGCACAAACCTCGCAGCAGCCGCCGTCGCTTCAGCATCCCTATCGTCGTACCCAACGATGACCTCCAGCACCGCCACGGCGTCCGCCACCGTCCGGCAGATTGGCCCCACAGTGTCCTGTCTGAGCGAGACAGGCACCACTCCCGCCCTGCTTGTCAGCCCCACCGTTGGCTTGATCCCCACCACCGAGTTTGCCGCCGAGGGGCAGATGATGGACCCATCTGTCTCCGTCCCTAGTGTCACCGCCGCCATCCCTGCTGCCGCCGCGATAGCAGAACCGCTGCTCGACCCACACGTATCAGCCTCCCGCACGTAAGGGTTTCGTCCCTGCCCCCGGCGAGCGCACCAGCCATTGGGGGCTCTAAACGTACTCCGGAAGTTGGCCCACTCGCTCAGGCTTGCCTTGCCGAGGATGATGGCCCCGGCTTTGCGGAGGCGGTGGACGACTCCGGCATCACGTGGGACTACGGAGCCTAGTAGAGCAAAGGTGCCGGCGGTGGTGTTAAGGCGGTCGCAGGTGGCGATATTATCCTTGAAATGCCGTGGAGTGAGCCGCGGGGGCAGCTTCCAGAGCGGCGCTCTTCGTCTGCACGATCAGCGTCGGAGAGGGCGTCGGGATTGACTTCGATGACGGCATTCAGATCGGAATTGAGAGATTGAATTCTGCTCAAATAGTAGTCCACGAGCTGCCTGGAGGTGAGGCGGCCGTCTTCGAAAAAAGCTTGGATGTCGGCAACGGTAGCTTCAGCGTAGTCCAGCTCAGTGGCACTGCCCACGGCGAAGGCGCTGATGGCTGAAAGGATGAGAAAGAAGAAACACAGAGGGGAAAGGATGAAGGCCATTGATGTTCAAAATATTTTAATTATCTAGACACGTATTTATACAATTTAAAAAGATAAACCGGATGAGATAAATATAAGAAGAAAAGATAACTTCAACGGAAAAAAAAAATACAAATTCAAAAACTCTCAGCTCGCTCTATCTCTTTTTTTTTAAAAAAAAAAATCGTGCGGAGCTATTCTCACTATTCTCAAAACTAATTTTTATAGAATTATATTCTTAGCATCTAACAAATCTAACAGCGTTAAGCCTACTCAGATTACTCTTTTCCATCCTGATCGCAACTATTTTGGTATAAATTATTTTCATTTTTATCATTATTAATATAGCTAATTACTATGGTTACATAAGTAATTTTAAACTTAAATTGTGTGAATGCTTGCTTATGTTGTGTAATTTAAATGATGATTATAACTTTATTAACAATAATTAATTGATTGGCTTGCATCATTAATAACATATGACAAAAAATTGAATGGTAACAATTTTACTCGGTAATTAATTTTTTGTTTAATTGAGTATATATATATATATATATTCATAATTGATAAAATAAATGTAGTTTACTGATATAATTGGTTAAAAATATTTGTGAAGTTCGATTGTCTCTATGTTTACTGAAGATATTTTAACTTCAAATTATTAATACTTTTAGGGAGGCTTTAATGAAGATAAGTTTAAAATATTACATTACCTACGTGTATCTTCAACCACATATTTGAGTAAAACAACAAAAAATACATAATTTATATCATGAGGAGATTTTGCATCAATCGGGGCCGAACTAATTACAATATATTTTTCTATCAGCAATAATATAATCAAGATTATTTTTATAATATAATTTCTTATAACATATTATATGAGAGAAGAACTCGAGCAATTCACATCTTTGGATTATTGCTGGACAAAATTATTACAAAATGCCAAGTTACAAGACAAACTTTCTTTAAATGTATATGATAATTTATTATAATTTCTGACGTAATATTTTTGTCTTTGAGAATACTATATATTTAGTATTTACAGCAGCTGTGATATTTGATTTATAAAATAGAAAGAGATGTTTTGAAATTTGATGGAACTTTTATAGCTTAAAACATAAATATCTTAATTATAACTTTAGTTCAAAATAATTTAAAATAATCTGATCCCAAATTTTTCCTTGTGACCAATGAAATCCTTGTTATTCTCTCTGTAAGAAATGCAAAGAGGTTCTTTAGTAATAAATATTCAGGATAGATGTGTAAAATGAAATATTTTACTATCTAGAGCACAACAACAATGGTGTAAGGGGATGGCGAGGGTTTGATGTGGTGGGGGTACGTGCAAACATGGTGGCACGGGCACTTTTCATGGGTTGTTTGATCAATTTCATTTCTCCGATGAAATGGTCACATATGGGAATACAGGACCATATTAAAAATCTTCATGATAAATCTTTTTTTAAGGTTCACTTTAAATCTTCAAGAAGAAAAAACATCAAAATCGCTCAAACTTTTCAAGAAAAAACTCTCTCTAAACTACTATAAATTTTCAAAATGAACTATATTATCATACTCCCACCTCTATGGCATATTTTAGTTTAAATGTCCATTTTCACATGAGGAGGACAGCACATACCAACGCTTGATAGTATTAAATTTCCATGCATGGTTGTGATAACTTGTCCCAATAAATACTACATCAATTATTTCTTATAGTAACAACTTTAGAACGAACACATTAAATAAATAGAAATAATCTTGATGACAGAGAAACAAAAAGTTTTGTGAGAAGCATATTAAAATTTTGAAAAATATAAATATAATTTAATAATGTAGCACGAGTAAAAGAGATTATGTGCTTATGATATTATGAAGATGATTCAAGAATTATTTGAGGTTGTGATGTGAAAACTTTAATTTTAAGGAGATGAAGAAAGAGAACATAGCTATATCGAGATCCATAAATCTTAAATGATTATATTCGCTTGAGAAGAGCAAAGAAAGAGAAATTTTGGAACTTAGAAAAAAAATCCATAAACTTAAAGGGAATGTGTGAAAACTTAAAAGGGAATGTGTGAAAGAGGATAAGTAAATAAAATAGAATAATTATGTAAATATAAGTAATATAAAAATAAATTGATAAAATTACGATCACTTTCTTTTTCAAAGAAGGGTATCACTTTCAAGAAAATTATGAGGAAAGAGAGTTAAAACTATCCATCAAAGTCGCTTTAAAAAAAAATAATCCCTCTTTGAAATTAAATAATGATAGTAAAAAAGTTAACTTTTCATAATTGTTTATAGGTTTTTAAACTATGAATAATACATGACATAAAGGATTACTCTCTTCATCTTATATATCATTTCCTTAAGAGTCTTTATAGAGATGTTTGTTCATGTTTACTTTAAATCTTTGAGAAGAAGTTACATCAAGACCACTCAAAATACAAGCAAGTTTGCATAATAATATTGAATTCTCATGTAATGTGACTGAAATGCAACCTAAGGTGATAATAATTTATCCCGGCATATGAATAATTTTCTTATTTGTATAACTTTAATAGATAAAATGAAAGCGAAATAATATTACCAGTTGAAAATATATAAACATTAAAATAAAAGGATTATATAAAGCTAAGCAAAAAAAATAAAAAGATATAGATTTATAAATATGCCAAAATGACAAGCCACACCAATATCTTTCATTATTTCTTATTTTTAATTAATCTATCATTCTTGTTCTACATCAATGCAAGTTTCATATCCTTGACTCAAGGATGATGCAAAAAAAATCTCAAAATAATTTATATGGGGTATTTTGTAAAATTCTCTATATTTACTTTATTTTAATTAAAATATTAAAAAATTTTATTCATTTGTTCTACCTTTCACCCCTAATATACTCAGTCACAACTCCAAAGGTTTTTCATAATTTATCCTCAAAATATAGGTATTAACCTATTTAATAGATTATAATTAATTTTAAAAAATATATCAAGTTATTGGGATCAAACTCTGCCTACATTTGACAATAGGGGAAATTTACATACAATATCACATCATTATTATGTATTTAGATGTCTCACATCTAAACTTTAATATCTAAATACGAAGCAATTTGCTTTAAACCTATGCATGAAACTGTAAATTTTACTCTTAAAAAGGGTTGGGCACTATTTATTGATATGTCTTTATAGATTTATGCAACCGGCACTATTTATTGATATGTCTTTATAGATTTATGCATTATGTGTGTAAATATGAAAGTTAGGTGTGAGGCATGTAAATACATAAGAATTGTCTGGTATGCATGTAAATGATCCAAAAAAGAAGGGAATTTAATTACATTGACATAAACTTTAATTTTTATATTAATATCCCTCAAGAAAATATCACTATCTTAACTTCTAAAAGTGAAATACTATTTTTCACATGAAATTGAAGTTTAGAGGCTAGATATATAATTACATAGGAATTGAGCGGTATGTACGTCAATGCCCCATAAATAAAAATAATAAAAAAAAAAAACAACCAACTCCATCTTCCAACTGCTCCTTGCGCATTTGAAATAGAATAAATAAAAACTCCCCGCTCTCTGCTCCACCATCTTCTTCCACTTCACTAGCAAGCTCATTAAAACCCACCATGCAGACCTTCTCCTCACATGTAGTCTCAATCCAATCAACAATGGCTTCCCTCCTCCCCACCTCTTCTCTCGTCCTCCTCCTTCTCATCCAAATATCAATGTCCGAATCACCCACAGGGACCATCGAGCGGACCATCAAGCAACAAATTCTCGCCACCATCCTTCCCGGCCAGTCTCCATCCTCCGAAATCTTTCTAACCTCTCGTTGCGGTAAATACGCGGCCCACTTCCTCCGCCTTGCGACGACTGCGCCCACAGCCGGAGGCTACGGCAACGACTTCTGCTTCATCCAAGTGGAAGACACCAACTCTGGCGATAGCGTGTGGGAGTCGGAATGCGCCCCTGTCAGGACTTCCAACACTTGCACGCTCCTCTTCGACGATAATGGGCTCCAGGTGCTCGACGGGAGCCGAGAAGCTTGGAGTGCGGAGGTAAATGCCTTCCATCCCAATACGCTACAACTCGTCGATCTCGGAGACATGATAATTATTGATAAGGATGGAGAAGTTGCTTGGAAGGGAAGCGATATGCCCAGAAGCAATCAAAGTTGCGGCTTTCCTGGTTCGCCGCCGTTGTCAGCACAGATTGGGCTGAGCGGATCACTGCCGTTCGGGCTGCAGCCAGCGGCGGATACTTCGTCCAAGGAAGAGTCGGAGGTTATTGAAGATAGCAGTTTGGCACCCGGACAGCTTCCGGTTGTGCCTACTGCAGCAGGGCCAATAAGCGGCAATGGCAATGGCGACAGTGAACCTTCATCATATAGAAAGCCAGCAGAGGCGACGTTTGATAGCCGGAGGCCGGCAGAGATTGGACTTGGATTCAGCGGGCTGCCATTGATGGACAACACGCCTTATGACAGTGGAAGTTTGAGGGGATTGGAGATCTCTTCATCAGTGGGAATTATCTTCTCAGCTGTGTTGGGTGCATTGGCTGGATTTTAATTATGTTAAAAATGTGTCATCTCGCTAGATTTATGAGTGGATTGTTACCAGTTGTGTTATCAAATGCTGTTGTAATGTCACTTTAATACTATCATTGCTTATAAATTATAAAATGGTTTACATATAATTTATTTAGGGCGAATTATATACTTACCCCAAAGGAAACTATGATTAGAGATGGTAAATTCACAAATGGCAGCCAAGTTTCTTTCTCTAATGCCACTTATTTATATCATTCATCCTGACCATTCAGTTGAGAGATTTACATACATATCACACAATTCTTGCTTATTTACATATCTATCAAACACCAAAACTTTGATATCTACTTATAAAACCAAATCTTTAAAATTGCATAAACAATAACACCACATTGACTTTTGGAAAGTGAATTGCAACTTTTCATGCGTATGTTCTGTTGCGATTGTGACTATATAAATTGGTATACAAGTAAATACCAAAATTTAGGTGTTAGATAAGTAAATATGTAAAAATTGTGTGTTATGCATGTAAATCTCCCTTGGTTACAATGGTTTGCTCCACTAACCATATATAGACACAGAGAAGAGATTCAGTTAATAGAAAAACTGGAAAAAGTAGATGCTCCGTTTATCTCATAGAAGTTGCTGAATATCTTGTATGAGGCAATTATGGGAAAAAATGCAAATTTGATAAAAGTAAATCAAATTACAAACTACTGCAATGCTTTTTAGGTAAGCACTCAATTAGATTACAAATATTTTTGAAAAAAGTGAAAGAATATTTTGATGCATCTTACACTGGAATGTGCTCAATTTCTTAGAGGGGCATTTAAATACATACCACTCAATTCCTACGTATTTACATATCTTACACCTAAACTTTATTTTTTATACTTATACCACCCAAATCTTTCACATCACATAAAAATACTATTATTTTAACTTTTAAAACGTGAAATACACCTGTTCATGCATTGGTAACTGTCAGATATGTCAAAATTGATGTTTAGGTGTTAGATCTGTAAATACATAAATACATAAGAATTGAGTGGCATGATGTAAATCTCCCTCCCTTAAAACAATCCTATGCATTCCACTTTAAACAGAGATTATACGAACATTTCTTTATCATCAACCAAAGTAGATGCCCACAACACATGAATTTGCAGAAGCAAGCAAAATGATAAAATTGCAAGTATATCCAGGAAATTGCACACCAATGTAGACATCGACAATGTGCAAACTATTCCATGGCACCTGATCGATGTTTTATATTCTGCCGGAGAGAGCGTGGGAGGAATGTGAAGGCACGATTATGACGGCGACCGAAGCTTACACTCGAAGGAGTAGAGCAATCAGACGTCCTTAGCTTCGACACAGCGGAAACAAGTTCATCCATTTCCTCTACTTCCATTCTTTCATAATGAGACACCTTTTCGTCCTCGTTTTGTTGAACCAAGAAAGATGCTCCGCCCTCCATGGCCTCCTCCTTCGTTTGGTCATGTTGCTTATGTTGGTTTATTTCGCGTCGGTGTTTGGATGGCTTCGCCTTTTTGAACTCAAATGAGGAAGGGAATTTGTGCTTGTGTATTAAATGTTGCTTCCGGCTTTTGTAGCTTTTCAGCTTTGCTCCACATCCTTCCACCAAGCATTCGTACTGTTACCAAAGATAATAGGAAGATTTACATACATAACACTCAATTACTGTGTTTTAACATGTCTAACACCTATATTTCAATTTTTAAATATATGGCACCTTACTTGTGAATAAAGAGGTGCATTTCACATTTTAAAAGTTAAAATAGTGGTATTTTTTATGTGATAGGAAAGATTTGGGTGATATAAATGTAAAAAATAAAGCTTTGGAGTTATATATGTAAATCCATAAAAATTAGGTGGTATGTAGGTAGATACCCCAATATAATATGGATAACCTCAGAGATGTAAAACAGAACAAGGAAGATAGCAATACGACTCATGTTATCTTGTAAAGATGAAGCAGTCTAACAATATATACATTTTTCAGACCAAACTTTTTAGGGTTTAAAAAATTACAATTGTAAGAGCTTCCATTATTCCTTGGATTGAAATGGAAATTCACCGATTAACGATATGAAGTACAATTTAAGAATGCATTGAAACTAAACTTAGAGTATGTTTGGAGCAGTTGCAGTTGTTTAAAGCAGTTGTGAAGTTGCTGCAGAAAAAAGTAGGATGGCTATTTCAAAATTTTTTATTTTCAAAATATCAAACAAAAACTTTATGGCAACAACTGCACTTAGCTATGTCATGTTGTAAAACACAGCTTTCCAACCATAACTTCTTGAGAAAGCAGGAAAAACATAATTTGTCAAACACAAGTGATGCAGTGCAAACCACACCGCACATTTATCACCATCCCCAAACAGGCCATTAGTGAATATGTGCAATGGATGTAGATCACATAAATTTGAAGCATACTTATTGATAAAATGAGAACAGAATTAAATAAATATGAGGATTAGAACCCATAATAAAAATATCAACAAGAACTTAGAAGGTTGTCGGCCAATGTAGAATTTAGAATTTTAATGAAAAAGTCTAGGTTTTGGGTTTAAGTTATTATCTACTTAATATTCTCTCTACTCTCAACTTGTCACTCATTCTCTGCAATTGAATTTCAACTTAAATTTATAGTTGCAATTTCAATCCTTCAAAGGTTAATTTTGCAAATATTCTAGAGAGCCTCCTAGATGAATTATTTAAATTATTACTTTCGTAACTATATCACTTGATGAATTTAAGTCCTATTTTCAATCAAATTGTTATCCATAAACCATAAGTGCTCCAAGCTATATAATTATCAGCAAATTACTATACTTGTTTCTATCATGCTACTACGCAATGGCATTAATCTCTGTTACTTCAAAACTTGATTACAGTACTTCTTGAAATAACATACAAGAAATTACTTAATTATAATAATTAAAGTAAGCGGCTTTTACCTTGTTTTGTCTTTTACTGGTTGGATCTATATATAGGTCCCTGTACCAATTCTAATAAGAGGGATCACTTTTTTATTGCTTTCCCTTTTCTTCAGCCTCATTTTTTTTTTCTCAGTTTTCATGTTACCTCGTCCTCACAACAAGAATCTTCATCTTTCATGGTATCGGAGCAACTTTGAGCCTCTCACGGCTCTGTTGTTCCTGTTATAGAGGACTCAAGCACCTCGCCCCTGAACATCGGTCTGCCTTCGTTGAACATCACAGATAAGCCAATAGCTCCATCTATCAAATTTCTTATCTCTAACATTCACACCATCATGAATACCTCTCTTTCCACCGAGAACTACACTTTATAGAAGTCTCAGGTTATAAAGATTATCAAAGCCAATAAACTATATGGATCCTTAGATGGCTCAATCTCTTGCCCTCTCATTACCCTACCCCAGGTGTGCTTCAGTCAAACCCAACTTTCAATACCTGGATGCTTCTTTGTCAGCACCTTGTTGTTGTTATTCTCTCCACTATCTCTACTGCCATGCTTCCCTATGTTGAGAATCTTGAATCGTGCAAAGATATTTGGCTAGCTTTGGAAAAAAAACTCCAAGCCACCAATCGTTCTCTTGTTATCCAGCTCAAGAAAAAATTTTATGACGTCTCCATGAAGAATCAATCAATGACATAATACCTCGCTCGAATCAAGACCATTATTGATAAAATCTCCATGGCATGGTTAACGGTTGATCAAGAAGACATTATTCTCTACTTACCCCCTATCTATCAAGTCTTCAAAACCTCAATCAGAACGAATTTTTCTTACATCAGTTTAGAAGACTTGCACTTATTATTGCTAGTGAGGAGATCAATATCTCTACTGATTTTTCTCAAGAATCCACAGAAAACCAACTTCCTCTTCAAGCTGTTGGAAATCCCTTGAAGAATACTTCTCAGCCAAGAACTTGCAACAATCAATCCTACAACAAGAGGTCCAATGATCAAGCCACTTCATCCAACTTCCAACCCAAATTGAGACAAGCTTCTACCTGCCAAATCTGTCATAAGAAAGGACACCTTGCTTCCAACTGCTGGCATAGATCCAATCTGAGCTATTAACCCCTAAAATTGCAGGAAAATACAGCCTTACTTCCACCACTTCCGATGTTTATTGATATCTTGAATCGGGAGCTACAACACATCTTATGGTTGGTCTCGATAAACTACAGCAGTCCACAACAAACACTGATACTGATCAAGTGCTGGTTGGAAATGGTTAATTCGTTCCCATACATAATTTCAGGAATGGCTTGCTTCCCACCACCCAATAGTAAGCTTTCTCTTTCAAAAATATTACATACACCGCATATTTCACATAACCTTCTTTCTATTTATCAGCTAGCAAAAGATAACAACTGTTCGATTACTTTAGACTCCCATGGTTACTGCATTAAGTATTGTTATACTCAAGACATCATACTGCAATGGTTGTGTCAGAATGGTTTATGTTGAAATTTAGAATAAGGTGAAATGTTTTTATTGATATAAAAAAAGAGTATAAATGACACTTACATAAATCCTAGAATACAAAAAATAATAAAAAAATAACACGAAAGAAAACATAAAACTTATAATATCTATAATTAATCAATTCATATTAATTGTTTGGAAACAATATAAAATATGAAAGTCTAAAATAGAAAAGAAAATAAATCTAATCCAAGAAAATAATTTATTCCTCATAACTTCTCATAGGAATAAATTATTTTCTAATATAACTTCTAACACTCCCTCTCAAGTTGACACATGGTTGAAAACTATAATAAACTTGGATTTGAAAACATCAACCAACGGGCGAGGAAGATCCTGTAAGGCAGAATTTGAAGTTTCATCCCGTACTGCGGTTGTCTTTGACTGCAACTCCTACAGTATTTGTAGGTAGGTGGAAGACTCCAACAGATAATGTTGTAGAAAAATTAGCAAGGAAGTAGACAACTGCGGTTGTCTTTGACTGCAGTTCCTACAGCGTCTGTAGATAGACGAAAAGCGAAAGGCTCTTACATGTAATGTTGCAGGAGATTTTGCAGGGAAGTAGACAACCTGCAGGAAAAACTAGCTTCCAGTTGACTGCAATTGGCGTTAGCTATAGTTTCTGCAGTGACTGTAAGTAGATGAAAAGCTCCTCTAAGTAATAGATAAAAGCTCTGGATGGTTTGCTGCATAAAAAGGTTTTGCGGCGAGGAAGGTCTGTAGCAAGATACTGTCCGTTGTAGGGCAGATTGTTGACAGATAAAATTTCTGGCGGCATAGTTGCAACCTACAAGGAGAGAACCGGTTGTCGTTGTTGTTGTTGGACAAAAGAATTCCAGCGAATAAAGAGTCTGCAAGGAGAGTTCTGGTGGCAAAGAAAACGCGGCCTTAGTCTGCAAGGAGAGTTCTGGTGGCAAAGAAAACGCAGAGGGCCTGCATGAAGATTTTCAACAATAGGGAAGAAACCGACGAAGAAGCGCATGTAGGTCGACTACTGAGATTCCATTCAAGGATACATCCAGCCTCACCGCTATAATAGCCTTTTTCAAGTTGTTTTGCAAGCAAACCAGCAATGAACTCCTCTGTAACAAGCTTTCATTTGTTTCCACAATCCACGCATGTGCAATGATGCAAGATGCCATGGATGCGGCTACAGCCGCAACTTCCTGTAGAAAGGAATGGCAATTAAAACCTGTAGGGAGGAAAAATGGCAAAAATAGCTCCTCCCCTCTGTTCACTTTGCAGAGAAGACATATCCGGGAAAATAACTTCTCTTCTTTGGTTGGGAGTGCCAATAGAGAGAAAAAATCCCACTCTCCGAGCATTGGTGGTGGCTCTCTAATTGGGATTTCCGCAAGAGAGAGAGTGCAAATCACACCAAGAAAATTCTACCGACAGATAAAGCTATAAGAGAAAGGACAGCTAGAAATACAGCTCCCCATGACGTCTGCACGAGGAAAGGAAAAATACTGCAGGAGAAAAGGTTGGCGACGGATCAGACTGCAAAAATCAAAACTAGGTTTTTGTGGAATAACATCAGAAAATGACAAGAACCAAAATTGGATTTCAGGGAAAAAGATGCGTTGTTTCTTGCGATTGGGAAAAATATCAGAAAAAATTGTTTGTTTCCAGTGGGAAAGTCCTTCGAGTAAGAACGGAAAGGTCCTGCAGAGAAGAACAGTGGAAAAATCCTGCGGCTGAAAGGGACAGCAGAAGCCATTAACACACAACTTATCAGAGAAGGTGAGAGGGAGAGTCGACCGACAGAGGCCTGACAGATATCTTACCTATAGAGGTTGCCGGTGAGAGGGCAGTAGTAATCCATGATTGATTGCCCACGCGATATCCCCTCGACGAGGATCACAAGGATGTTGTCCCACTAGATGCGCTCTAGTCTAGCAAGAAGAAGGTCTAGCGGCAAGAAGGTCTGAGACTGAGATCTAGGGATCAACACTTCGGCGGAAGGAGGTCCAGCGGTTGGAACAACATGTCTGAAGGATCAACGACAGCAAAATTTAGAAAATCGGTAGAGATGAGGGGAACCGGCAACAATTAGGGTGAAAAATGGCAATAACTAGTGGAACTGACGGTATATCTACACAAAAAATATACAATAGTTCTTTATGGGAAAAAAATTTGTTGGGCAGCCAACAACAGAAAATTCTCCACGAAATAGATCTCTACGTGAGAAAAAACAGCAGGAAGAAAAACTGCTTAGAAACTTGCTTTGTGGAGGCCGGCAGAGTCGAAGCTCCCGGCTCGAGAAGGGTCAGCCAAGCCAAGCCTACAGGGAGACAAGAAGCAAAAGTAGTTTCAAATACCAAGATGAGTGTCCTGCCCTTCCCGCACAGAAGATGACAGGGATTCCAACAGTTCTGGAAGGAGGACTGATGCTAAGGTATAAAATTAAGCTCTGATACCATGTTCAACTCTATCCTATAACATCATCAACTCACGCTTCTCTTGACACTGTCTCACATTGATCTTTGGCACGGACGCCTAGTGCATGCAAACTCTCATTCGATGATTGTTCGTTCTCAGCAACAGCAAGAGCTTTTACTTTCTAGCACGTGTTCTTTTTATAATTTTTTTATTACTGCTAAGCACCACAATTTTCCACTTTGACTTTCAAATAATCACGCTTATAAATCTTTGGAATTAATTTACTCTGATGTTTGGCGTTCCTCCCCTAATTTTTCATTTCAAGGATACAATTTGTTTTTACTGTGATTATTGGCTATACCCTATGACATACAAAAGAAGTTTTTTCGTATTTAATTAAATTCAAGCAAGGTGTTGAACTTCAATTCAATACTCGTATAAAATATTAAAAACCGATGGTGTCGGTGATTTCAAGACTCACATCATTACACGATAACTTAACACTCATGGTATTATTCATCAAACCTATTGCCCCTATACCCCTTAACAAAACAGTCATGTTGATCGTAAGCAAAGGCATATTCTTGATACGACTTGTGCCCTTCTAGTCGATTCACACCTTCCTACATTCTTCTGGTTGGAGACAGCTCTCACAGCTATATACCTAATAAATTGTATGCACTCCACCACAACTCATAATAACTCACCATACAAATGTTGCAGAATACTCTCTTGGACTATTCAAATCTTCATGTTTTTTGTTGTGCATGCTACCCATGGATCTCATGCGTCCGCCAAAAAAATTGCAACCCAAATCTACTCATTGTATTCATTGGTTATCCCAATCACATCAAAGGGTATAAGTGTTTAATCCCAACACTGGCAAAATCAACATCTCAAGGGACGTCATTTTCAATGAATATTCTTTCCACTATAAAGTTGCTCATTTTAAAGTCCCTCCACATCAAAATTCATCTACATTTTTGGCTTTCACATTGCTACCTATCAGTACTTTCAATAAATCATCTGCCTCTAAATCAACCCCTCCTAAAACCATTCTTCCTGAAAACACACATCACATTACCCCTTCATCTATTCCCCTTCCCTCTGGCTCTAGCTTACCTCTTGAATTCCCTGCACATTTGCCCCAAGCCCCACCTTATCCAATCTGGAACCCACTCACCTCACAGTTCCTCTCACTCAATCGAAGTTCAGGCATCTCCTACCTAAGCGCTAATTTACTCTTTATCATCTCATTAGTCCATATATTGAACATGTTACTTCACAATCAAGCTATTAAACATAGAAACTAGAAAAAGGCTATGGAAGATGAGTTAAAAGCTCTTCAAAGTCACGTGACATGGATTCTTATTCCCAAAACAACCAATGAGAAAATTTTGGGCTGCAAGTGGACTTATAGGTTCAAACGTCATCCAGATGGTTCAATTGTTCGGTATAAGGTGAGACTCGTAGCTTAAGGCTTTCAGCAAAAACATGGTCTTAACTACAATGATACATTTAGCTCAGTCGCCAAGCTTCTGACTATTCGTAACTTCCTCGCTGTGGCTCTTCATCATACTTGGAAGGGCCTTCAACTCGATATATCTAATGTCGTTTTACATGATACTTTGGATGAAGTTATTTATATGAAACAACCTCCTGGCTATGTTGAACTCAATTGTCCTAATCATGTGTGTTTATTTAAAAAAATTCTATATGGTCTCAAACTGGCACCTCAATAATGGTTTAACACTTTCACCAAACACTTAGCCATGTGTTAGCTCACGACACTCTGATCCCTCCTTATATATAACAAGAATTCCATTTCTATCTACCTTTTATTATATGCAAATCATATATTGCTTATTGGAAATTGTAGTTTATTTATCGATGGACTTTTATAAGACCTTCACACCAACTTTTTTATGAAAAATCTTGGTATTATTTCTACCATTTCGGATATCAACATCAATCACCCTACTATTGGTTTATTTCTTTTACAAAAATACTATGTTGGTGACATTCTTCAAAGAGCACGTATGACAAATTACAAAGCTCTTCCAAATCCGCATTCATCTACTAATAAAATAGTGCCCAATGGTAAGCAACTCTTCAATAGTCCCAAACATTAGAAGAAACTTGTCGGCTCCCTCCAATACCTTAGTCTAACTTGTTCAGATCTCAACTATGTCATCAATCAATCATCCCATTTTCATGAACCTTTAAATATCAATTCTTAACAACTCAAGTAGGTTCTATTATATATCAAAGGCACTCTTGATCTCGGGCTACCCATTCACCAGGTTCACTTATTCTTCATTCTTAGTTAATGCAAATTAGGCAAGTGATCACACTAATCGTATGTTTATCACAGGATATTGTTCTTATCTAGGCAACACTCTTGTCTCCTGACAAGTTGAGAAACAACCCACCGTTGCCAAATCTTCCACTTATGTTGAATATAGAACCCTTGCGTCTACGGCAATTGATGTTAAATGGTTATGACAATTACTATAACAATTTCAAGTTAACATTCAAGAACCTACCACTATCTATTGTGATAACAAATCGACGATGGCACTGACTCAAAATCCGGTCTTTCATACAAGGACCAAAATATCGATATTTATTATCGCTTTGTGTGTGAACCCATTCTCTCTAAGGAAGTCAACGCCGTTTATACTCCTACCGCTGATAAACCAACAAATATATCTACCAAACTCTTGCCGACAGCTCGATTTATCATGCTTCGCGGCAAGTTGACACTATCTAGCGATACTATCAGCTTTAGAGGGGTTAATAATAGTACCTCTTGTAATAACATACAAGAAATTACTTAATTATAATAATAAATGTAATAAGCTTTTATCTTGTTTTTTCTTTTACTAGTTGGGCCTATATATAGCTCCATGTACCTATTCTATGATGAATAATAAAGAGGGATCAATTTTTTATTGCTTTCCCTTTTCTTCTCTCCCTCATTTCTTTTTCTTTGTTTTCACGTTACCTCCTCTTCTTCCTCACGGCAAGAATCTACTTCAGTTTTCATGTTTACATTAAGTGTTGTTTTGTGTTTCATACAAGGGGCATTTACATACATAACACCCAAACCTTTCATATCACATTAAAAAAATCACTGTTTTTAATTTTAAAAGATGAAATGCAATTTTTCATGCATAGGTTAGGGGATATATATATGTAAATTTGAATTTAGATGTTAGATATATAAAAAGATAAGAATTTAGTGGTCTGTATGTAAATCTTCCAAAAATATAAGCAAGCACTCTAACCAAGGCATGTAAACACAACCCAACTTGTAGAAAGTTCACGCTCTAACTAAACAATCTTAATAAGAAATTAAGGAAACGAATTTAATGAACTATTTTTTCTTTTAATTCATGAATCAAGACAAGGACAAACTAAAGAAAAGCCATATATGAAAATGGTGAATATTTATGTAAATTTTTTATTGCAGGAAAAAGAAAACACTTACCATTGGGAAACCACGAGCAACTTTTGCTGCAAAGAAAGAATCATGGACTTCAGAAACATGTATGCTAAGTAACCTTGAAGTTGGGTACACCCTTGAGCAAATTGCACAAGCCGACATATGTCTAGCATGATAATGATCTTCAAAGTCCTCCAAACAACTCAAACGGGCACCACAGCTAACAATAGGACAATGCACAAAGCTGCTAAAAAAAGGGGGAAGACTTACATACATACCATTCCATTCCTATGCATTTACATACGTAAATTTCAAATTTTACAAAAATACCATCTTACCTATGCATGAAAAGGTGTGTTTCACATTTAAAAAGTTAAAATGTTGGTACTTTTTATGTGATATGAAAATTTTGGGCAGTATCAATGTAAGAAGTAAAGTTTCAGTGTTTAATATGTAAATACATATGAATTGGGTGATATGTATTTAAATGGCCCAAAAAGAAAACATATTTTGATCATAGTTTTCATCAAAGTCATTACTAGAACCAAAAAAAAGGTTTATTTAAGAGTTGTGAGACATCCTGCTGATAAAGTTCTATTAAAAATCAAAGAAAAAACATACTGAGTCTAATATCTAAAATATTAAAAGCAACCATATGAACTAATACATGGATGTGATAATTTCAATGAATCGAGTGAAAACAAAAAAAATGCTGAAATTTAAGGCTATTTGGGATCTTCTTTTTCAATTATTTTTTTATATTTTAATTTAAAGTAAAAAATATTTGATTGAACTAGTTGCTTTTAAAAACACAAGTTCATTTGTTTTTTTAAAACAAAAAACAAAAGCATATAAAAAATCATATCAATCAACATATTTTTAAAAACAAAACAGGAAACAAAATTGATGTCAAGCGGGCAATTAAAAAAAAAATGTGCATGCCAAACAGGCAAACCGTCTTTGAGGCTAATTAAAAAAAAAAGTCCATGCTTCATGATAAAGAAAAAGCTGCTTGGGAATGAAACCACAAATCATTGCTGGCTTTGTCGAGACCACGGTTTCCCTCAGAAGTAAAATTTCATCGGCAGCATTCCAATCATGGTTTTCTATGTGTGTTTTAACCTTTCCAAAAGGTAAACAAAATTTCAATCTGCTCAATATTTCAATTTGTAAGGCCATGACAAACATAAATAATGAGTAAGAAGTCAAAATAGTTTTGTTTGTTTAATGAGGTCATTTTAGTCTCAGAGTCTATAAAAGTGTCCAATTAGTCCCAATACTCTTTAAATGAGAGTAGAAATAGTCCTTTGTGGGATATATTTCAGCCTATATTAAGAAAGTATGGGGACTAAATTGATAATTCTATAAACTCAAGACTAAAATAGTAGGGGACTAAATTGACAATTCAATAAACTCTATCACTAAAATAGTAGAGGATTAAATTGACAATTCTATAAACTCCGTGGGATCTACTTGTATGTTATTTTTTTTATGTTTTGATTTAAATTAAAATATACTTGATTGAGGTAAATGTTTTTGAAAATACTCAAAAACATTTTTTATGTGTTTTGAGTATTTTTAAAAACAAATGAATTTGTTTTTAAAAGAAAAAATAAAAACATATAAATAATATACAAGTCAAACATAGTTTTCCAAAACAAAAGAAAAAATAAAACATAAAAACAGACCCCTAAGCATGAATAAATTATGAAATATTTTACAGTGTTTGCTTTGTTCACTTTTCTATTTTGTTGTTATTTTCAATCAAATAGAAATATGTTTTCAAACATGATAATTTATCTTCAAGCATAAAAAATAGCTAGAAAAGGCATTCAAAAACATGAGTAACTGCCTATTAAGAAAAAAACAAAAAAAATGAAATTAAAAAATAACAAAGCATGCTCACGAGAGAAAATGTTCGGTAGAAAATTCAACATTTGAAGAATAAATAAACATGAAATGATAATCTCATAATTTAGATCACGAATAGGAACCACATCAAAACAATTGACGTTAGAAAGGTAGCTGGTGGCTTTTGAACAAAACACAAGCATTTATTTTGAATGCATGTTAATAAGTGTATTTATCCATGAATTATCGCATCTTCTTGTTAAGTTCAATGCAGCAAATGAGCTATAAGTACCTATATAAATCAAGGGGTATTTGCATACATACCAACTAATTCCTATGTATTTACATTTCTAACACCTAAACTTTGCTCTTTAAATTTATATCACCCAAATCTTTCATATCAAATTAAAATACCACCATTTTTAACTTCTAAAAAGTAAAATACACCTCTTCATGGATAGGTAAGGTGACATACAACAACAACAAAGCCTTAAATAGGTAAGGTGGTATGTAAGTAAAAATTGATGTTTAGGTATTAGCTATGTAAATAAATAGGAATTAGTTGGCATGTATGTAAATCTTCCTTGAATCAAACAAAACAGCGACAGTCTTTCTCATGCAGTATATCATGACCAAAAAATTGCAGGTGTTTTAACGAACACATCAATTGAAAAAAAAAAATAATGGATAAACAGTAGAATAAAAATAGTAAGAATCAGTGCAGATATTCCAAGCAATTTATTCGAGTAATTCAGATGAAGGCTAATAGTTAAGTATAATTAGGGGCATTTACATACATTCCACACAATTCCTATGTATTTACATATCTAGCACCTAAACATTCAGATTTACATTCATACCACCAAATCTTTAACAACACATCAAAAACACCAACCTCACTGCCTATTTAAAAGTGAAATACTGCTCATGCACAATTTGATGACGACAAGGTGTTATACGTGTAAATATCAGTAAATATCAAACTTTGGGTGTTGGATATGTAAATTCATAAGAATGGTGTGGTATGTATGTAAATTTCCCATATAATTAATGTCAAGGTAACAAACCATGTGATCAATTAGTTCTTCTATTACAGGTTGCCAAAAAATAAAGCCTATAAATCTAACTGCATCAACAAAATAAAGAGAAAATGTCCACAACAGTAACACCATTAATGTGCAGGATAAATCAATAAAAATCCATTTCAATGAAACTACAACATACCTGCCTGAATCTTCTATTTTTTGAATTTGATACATTTCATCTTCTGTAAGATCTAGGGCAACCTACAATTTAAACAAAAGAAAATGAAAGATCAAGCATGATTCTTTATGACGATGATGCGGAGAATATTAATATTACAGCACTTTGCATGCTAAATTCTGTTTCTAAGAAATAGTGATAAATATAAAGCTAAAAACCCACCTAAAGTTTTGAAAAGTAAAAAGAAGAACTATGATTAAAAATCAAACTTAATAGAAACCCAAAAACAAAAATGCATTTAAATACATAAAACACAATTTTTATGTAATTACATATCTCACATTTAAACTTTCATATGTACACATTGATACCGAAACTAGTTAGGAAATTAGGGGAAATGCAAAGCAACTTTTATTAGCACTAAATTAGGGTTACAGCACAACACAAATGGAAAAAGGAAATACAATAACAAATCACTCTCTGGCTAGTATCGGAAGGGAAGAACCAAGGGCGGTGGTAGCGTCAGTAAGGTGGCAAGGTGTAAAGGAGAAGGTTGACAGCTGTTGGGTAGGCTGGAATGGTGGTTGTTGGCTGGTTTGGGGATTGGGAGAGTTGGGGCGGCAGGAAAAACTGCAGGGAGGAATGGAAAAGGGCGCTGGTTGATGGGGGAATGAGCCAGACAGCAGGGAGGCTGGCTGTAGGTGGGCTGACCGGGTGCAGAGGCACAGTGGGGAGAGCTCGACAGCAGGTTACAGTCAAGGGAAGGTGACTGCAGGGTGACTGCATGTGGCAGGGAAGCTGGCTGCTAGGAAAAGTGGAAAGGAAAGGGCTGGACAGCAAGGGGAGAAGGCTGGGAAGGTGCGGCAGAGCTGGAGGTAGCATTGAGTATAAGGGGGGGGGGGTGGATGGGGGAAGTATGATTGCGCGGGGTGCAGGAGAGAAGATTGAGAAGGATACAACACCACTTCGGAGTAGGATAGAGCGGAAGCACTACCTGTTGTCGGACAAAGCCCAACAAGGAGAGGAGAACACTCCAAGAAGAATTTTGAAACAAAATACAAGCAAAAACTGAACTCTACAACAAGAAAACAGTAATTTATAAACTCCCATATAGAGAAGAAAAATAAAGAAATAGGAAAGAAAACTACCACAAAAAAGGAAAGGGGTAGGGCTGTAGGAATAATCCAGAAAATAGTCATTAGAGACTTTCGATATGGAGAAAACCACGTAAGGAAGGAAATAGGAAAGGCAGAAGTTCCGCCCCGTACAAATCCCGCCCGATCCACTGGACCGATCGTTCCTTGTGGGAATTGTTGCCAGCCAGTTCAGTCGGCTTGCTCCCCTTAGAGCCCCGCGTAACACGCAGCACTCAAATATTTAATATCACATCAAACTTAGCACTATTATCACTTTTTAAAAGTGAAATACACCTTTTCATGGATAAGTTTAAAATACCAAAGTGCTTTGTATGTAAATATGAAAGTATAGGAGAGAGATGTATATACATAAGAATTGTATGCTACTGTTGTAAATTTCCCAAAAGAAATATTACCAATATATAACCACCGATTAGAAGAAAAAGGGCCTTGCAACTTCTTCTTCTTTTATTTTGTGGGTTAAATGGGTAAAAAATTATATTCATACCTACTATAATTTTGTTTATTTTCTAACAAAGTTTCAATTGCATGTATGTATTTCATGAGCCTACTTTTTGTAGTCATTAATTCTATTTGAAAGTCAAAATCATGCATCGAAATAGAACTTTTAACAATTTTCTACTTTCATCAAAAGTATTAAAAAATGTTTAAGATTGAAAACTTACTTTCTTGCAAAAATGGTAAAGAACTCCTCAACCCTTCCTCTTACTCTCGGTCCAATCTTCTAAGGGACAGTCTGGGTTGGAAAGCGTACTCTTTCTTAAGAAACTAAGAAAGAGTGCCCTTTAGTTATCGCTTGAGTTGGAATAAAGCCGAAGACCCCTATGCATGTTGCATTCAACAATCACCTAAACCTATTAACAGTAAATCTATAAAGGTCCTGCATTAAATTTTATTATGGAACTCAAGATTATGAGTCTGTTTGGGGCAGCTGCACCTTATCAGCTACAGGTCACAGAAAGTTGATGCTGGGAAGTTGGTCGGTTGTTTGTTTCAGCTGTTTGAAAATATATGTGTGACAGTTATTTTTGGACAAATGACTTTTCTGCCCCTGTTAAGTAATGTTGTTTGTAATATAACTGTCATAGCCATATATTTTATAATTCAAAGCAAAAAATTTACTTCAAAACAGTACAAAAATTTGGATACACACCTCACTTAATAGTGAGTATCAAGAGTGTAAAAAAAAATTCAAAAACTATTAAAATTACAATTAATATAATGATTATATCATTTTTAACATGCAGAAAGTGTAATTCCTGTGCTACACTGTCCTCCAGTGATGGTATCCATTCCAAATCATCATCGGCAGTGGAATCTACTAGAATGTCTGCCAACCGGAAGAAGTCACACTTTTGTGATGCTTCGTGAGCACCTGCAGAACTTTCTCTCGTAGCTACGAACCCGACGTAACATCGGTAGGGAAGTCTGTAGTCCGCAGTGACAAAGCAATCGTCGGGATGTCCCTGAAATCATTGAGCTCATCTTTTGTAAATGCTACAAAAGACAATACATTAGTGATGACAGGAATTAAATTTATTAAAAGAAGTAACTAAAAAATTACAATTACGAATAACGTAAAAATTTCAAACCAACAATATAAAATATAAAGTACAATTATCTTTGAATAAAAGAAATATATCAATGAATGCTCACTATCCAATATGAATGTTAAAAATATTTTGACAAAAGAAATAAATTACACATAGTACTAAATAATTTACAAATAGTCCAATCAACCTCCTACTAATGCATCAGTAAAGAAATAAATTACACATAGTACTAAATAATTTACACATACTTGGATTTGTGCCCTTAACTCCTTCATTTTGCGTGCACCCTCCCCCTCTTTAGTACAGGTAATGGAAGGATTATTCTCAACTTGTGACAGGGAATGTCCGAGGTGGTACTTAAATGCTTCCGCAGATACATGCTTCTAATCTTCTTCGACCCTACGAAAGTCAATGTTGTTGCAGGAAAGATGCCGCCAAATATAATTATGCAGGGTCATCGTGACAATCACAATCTTGATTTGTTTGGTAAATGAGTAAGATGACATATCGCAGAGTATAACTCATTTCTTCTTCTAAACACCGAAAATTCTCGCGATGACGCCGCGTAAGAAGAAATGTCTTTTATAAAAAAAACTCGTTTCTGTCGCGTGTAACATTGCTGACTCGCTCAATATCAGGTATGTGATATCTCGTATCAAGAAAAGGCTTGAGATATCCTCAGTACAACGGTTATCCAGCATCCACCAAATAATATTTGTCTGAAATATATTGTATAGTTAGTATGAAGGTTAAAGTGAAATGCCTTGAGAAGAATGTGAAAAGTTGTAGTGGATATTCTGCGTTGTAGCCTTGAAAATTATACTATGACAAAAAGCAAACCATATGTTAAAGTCACAAACAGCTATCACATTCTGCATAGAGGCCCCGCAACGTCCGACAAATGCGATCTTCTCATTATTTAGAACTTGTGCATCAACGTAGGTTCCATCAATTGCTCTGATGTAATCCTACTCAAATAAGAATGAGCTTTTAATATGCGGCATGCATATCTAAAATTGAATGCAATGAATTAGAAATGTTACCTTAAAGAACGGCATGTATCGTGCATCAATTGAATCTCCGTAGGAGTACATTCGAACTTAAAATTTGTTGGTTTGATGACTTGCGTAGAAAAGTTCATGAGTGCATTCAAACCCACCGAGAAGTATCTACTAGTCCTCTCAAAGTGTTGAAATCATTCAATTGCTACTCGCATTGACTCATTCTGTGATAAAATGTAGAGGGTTATCTCCAAAACCTCTCGTGGAATCGTCCTCAATGACCCATGAAGTCCATGAAATCTGTTAAGTTCTGTCAAAAGATCATTAAATATCTCGTGTCTCATGCAAAATATGTTGAATTTCGTTGGGTGTCCAACAAGCCTCAACTCATTTGTCCACAATATATGACGATGTCAAGCATGGAGAGTTATTAATGTACATGTTATAATATTCGTGGATCAAGTAGATTGTTGCAGTCCTCCTTCTCTGTCTTTCTTTAGTTGAATCCATGTAGGTGTATGTCGTACTAGCTTACACAAAAAAAATTTAATAAATTATGAACAAATTGTGGCCCAATCAATTATGATATTAATATTATTCAGCAAAGTTCCAAACAGTTAAAAGAACCAAACCATAACATAATAAAATAGAAAAATAAATGTGTTCAAACCAGAGCAAATAAAAAAAGTGTCTCAAATGTCCCTCCGATCATAAAAATTTCGTAGATACGCCAACCATTTATTTTGGTGAATCTTGATGAAAAAATCTCTGTGGGTGGGATTTTCAAGCAACTCTACCGCAAATAAGTATAGAGGCAAATCCTTAGAAATTTCCCTATCTGCAATCAGAATTTGCATGACATGCTCAATCGAATGTGCCCGTATTGTACGCGGTTCAACGTTGAAAGAAGCTACCAGCTATGACATCTGATTTCTAGTGAAAGCAGCTCCACCTTTCTTTTTACTCTCTACCCGCGGACGCTTAAAGCAGCAGATAGACAACTTCAAGGAGGTTCAGGCTGCGTACTTCGGTTGAATTACCTAATAGGTCGACTGTCAAGTTCTCTTGCAGTAAGAATTTTTTTCATATCCTCTAATTTGTTCAATTACCTAATAGGTCGGCTCCCAAACATCCAGTCCAACTCCTCCAACTCAGGCTCAAGTTCAAAAAGTTTAAATTTCTTCGCAACGAGCATCACCTACAAAATCATAACTAACACATCATTTAGCAAATAAAAATGAAATTGACCAAAATTAGAGAATATGAAAAAATTCTTACCGCAAGTCTTTATGTTCACCACTCCTCCGGAGCATCAATGATTTGCTTCACCGGATCTCAATCCAAGCCTATAGATCTCCGTTTCAATTCCTTCCAATTTTTTCAATCCTTTTTGAGTCGATCTCATTTGTTCTTCAATTGCATCATGTCACATTCTTTGTCTGTACTCTCCTTGATTTTTTTTATAATATTTTGTAACGCTTCCTTGTTAAAATATGTAATGGGTCTATTTCCCAGATCAATTTCGATGAAGCAAAGGTTACAGAAGACTATTTTAATTTCTTTGTCCCACAGTGACCAACTTCTTTGTTCTTAGTCATTTTATTACTATGATAGCAAAAACAAACATAAATAAGAATATCATTTTAGCCCATTTTTTACATTGGTTTTCCATGAGCATGTTGAAGCAATCTGATAGCAATGCATAATATTCTATCGCAGATATTTTCTAGGTCTGCCGATGCAATGCCTCACTTCAGATAGCGTGTGTGAGAAAAAATACTTTTCACATCATAACATTTGAAACTGGTGTGCATAAGCATACTCAACATACCACAACTACACATGTCTCCTAGCAGTGAGCATAAAGATGATGGCAAAGATGATTAGTGTCTTTTCTTACACTATTTTTTCATTGATTGTCCCAAAGAATATCAATACTGAATTTCAATAGCAAAGCATAATATTGTATCATAGAAATTTTATGGGACTATCTGATTCAACGTCTCACTTAAAAGAGTGTGTGTGTGTGAAAAAAAATGTTTTTCTTAGCATACATTTTCAGATTAGGTTTCCATGAGTATGCTCAAACATGCCACAATTATACATGTCTCCTAGCAGTGATCATAAAAATGATGACAAATATGATATATGTCCTTTCTTACAATTTTTTTTCATTAATATCCCAAGGGCTATTAGTATTAAGTTTTAGTAGCAATGCATAATAGTTTATCACTAAAATTTTCTGGGGTTATCTGATGCAATGTCTCACTTCAGAGTGTGTGATAAAAAAATGTTTTTCTTAGCATAAGTTTTCAGATTAGGTTTGAATGAGCATGCTCAAACATACCACAACCATACATGACTCCTAGCAGTGAGCATAAAGATAATGACAAAGATAGTCTATGCGTTCCTTACAAATCTTTTTCACTATAAGTCCCAAGGGGTATCAGTACTGAATTTCAATAGCAATGCATAATATTTTATCACATAAATTTTATGGGGCTATCTGATGCAATGTCTCACTTCATAGAGAGTGTGTGTGAAAAAAAAAATTCATTTTCTTGCATAACAACTGCAATTTGGTTTGCATGAGCATGCTCAAACAAACCACAACTGCATATGTCTTCTAGCATTGAGTATAAAGATGATCTGTGTCTTTTCATACAATATTTTTTCATTGAATGCCCCAAGGGATATCAGTAAAGAATTTCAGTATGAAAGCATAATATTCTATCACATAAATTTTCTAGGCCTATGCAATGCAATACCTCACTTCATAGATTTTGTGTGCGAGGAAAATAGTTTATTTAGCATAGCATTTGAAAATCAATTTGAATGAGCATGCTCAAACAGACCACAACTATACATATCTCCTAGCAGTGAGCACAAAGATGATGGCAAAGATAGTCTGTGTCTTTTCTTACAAATTTTTTTCATTATATGTCCCAAAGAGTACCATAACTGAATTTCAGTAGAAATGCATAATATTATATCTTAAAACTTTTTTGGGGCTATTTGATGCAATGTCTCACTTCAGAGAGTGTGTGTGTGTGATAAAAAATGGTTTTCTTAGCATAAGTTTTCGGATTAGGTTTAAATGAGTGTGCTCAAACATACCACAACTATACATGTCTCCTAGCAGTGAGCATAAAGATGATGGCAAAGATGGTTTGTGCCCTTTCTTACAATTTTTTTTCATTATATGCCTCAAGTGATATTCATATTGAATTTCAGCGGCAATACATAATATTTTATCACAGAAATTTTCTGGGGCTATCTGATGCAATTTCGCACTTCATAGAGTGTACGTGTGCGAGAAAAATTCATTTCCTTGCTTAACATTTGCAATTCGGTTTGCATGAGCATGCTCAAACAGACCACAACTACACGTCTCCTAGCATTGAGCATAAAGATGATGACAAAGATGATCTGTGTCTTTTCTTACAATATTTTTTCTTTGAATGTCCTAAGGGGTATCATAATGAATTTCAGTAGCAAAGTCTAAGATTGTATCATATAATTTTTCTCGGCCTATCTGATGTAATGCCTCACTTCATAGATTTTGTGTAAGGAAAATAATTTTTCTTAGCATAACATTTGCAATTTGGTTTGCATGAGCATGCTTAAACGAAGCACAACTATACATGTCTCATTCCAGTAAGCATAAAAACGATGATAAAGATGATTTGTGTCTTTTCTTACAGTATTTTTTTCATTGATCGTCCCAAGAGGTATCAATATTAAATTTTAGTAGTTATGCTACCATCACCAAACAGAAGCACCAAAAAAAACACAGTCAAATTCATACGGCGCACATCCACGAGAAATAAAAATGTCTCAAAGAGAATATAGGAAAAGAGGATACCAGAAGAAGATGGTGTCCAAAACGACAGGTTAGGGCAAAGGAAGCAGGATGTCACTTCCCAAAAGAGCTCTTAGAGGTGGTGGGCAGCCCAGAACTTAAATACTATTTTTCAGCCCTACAACTAGTACATGTGGGACTTTTGTCTGTGACATTCTCTTCCACCCAATCACGTGACGCCCTCGTCACGAATCAGCTCCATCAAGGGTACCACTGGACAATGGAGAGTCCACACACCTGACAGGCAGTAATCTGCTATAATATCAGTTGTCACCTCCCAAAAGAGCTCTTAGGGGTGGTGGGCAACCCAGGATTTAAATATTGATTTTCGGCCCTACACCTGGTCGATGTGGGACTTTTTGTCCGTGCAAGGAGCTCTGCAGGGAAGGAAAGTGCAGAAGACAAACGCAAGGTCAGAACGAGCTGCAAGCGCGTAAAAGATACGAGAAGAAATGCGGGCATATTACTAAACGGCATGACCGCCACAATCAAAATGCTGCCCCAAACGACTGAGATTCATGACCCTCAAACGCGTCGCACAAAAACCGCCGCCTCAAACAGGTCCAATATACCAATATATTCTAAACAAAGGGCCTCATATCATGGTCAATCAACAAATCACAAAACAATACAATTTTAATGGATCAATAACAGCTAATATAAATGCAACTTAAACCAATCAGCTTAGATATGAGTTGAGATTTTTAGGATAACGATCATGGAGTTAAGTAAAATTTCAGTATGGTTAATAAATGGGTTGATCCGGAGGTGCTTCTAATTTGATAGATAAGCTAGAGGGATTTTTTGAAAGGTACATGTCATGTTTTCTGAGGAATTATTTTTTTTTAAATAATACAATCATTTTAATGAAGTGTGGGTAATAAGGTAAAACTGTAAAACTTATTTGAACAAATAAATAATAAAATAGAAATAATATTATTTATCACTTGCTGACCTCATTTTGAGGTCATTACTCTCTTCCTTAAGATCTCAGGATCTAGCTCTAGGGGTTCCTATTGAATATCTTAGAAAATTAGTGTTGGAATCCATCCCATTTGAAATTTCAACCACTTCTTATTTCGCTATTGATGTCTCGCATTAATGATCTCAAAACCATCGTCTTTTGATCGAGTGGTTAAGGACAATCATGTGAAGACCAAGGAGAAGTTCCCAATAGGATCACAAGCCCTAGGAAAACCTCTTCAGGACTTGATCATCACACACACACACACAAACTGTACAAAATTTATTGAATTGCACTATGTCGGATTAAAATTGAGTTTAAATGATGGATAAAAATACAAACTTCTTCGGACGACCTCCAATGACAAAATGGACAGCGCCAACGCGTTTTGGACATCAATTTTAGTAAGAAAAAACACTCATACTGTTATAATTTCGCGCAAGAGAAAATTGTACGTAAATCGATAAATTCGTCAAAACAACCTCCGACGATGAAACGAACCACGCCAACGCATGCAGAACGTCAGAATTACCTAGAAATGACATCGATTTTGTTATGTTTTGATGCACGAATAAAAAAGTACGAATCAAATTTTATTTTTAAGAAATATTATATATTTTATATATTTTATTATTATTACTTATAATATTAAAATTACAATCCTGAACCTTATTTACCCCTTTACCCACGCATTTACCTCTTCACTCGATCCATCTCGCGGCTCGATCCCGCGGCACTCGTCTCGCCCCCTCTGGTGCCCTAATTCCCGTGGCTCATCGACGTGGCGATCCCCCCCTCCTCTCGACTCTTCTCCTTCTTCGAGTGGCCGCTCGACATTTCGGCTCTCCAATTGCAAGGGGCGGGCTAGCCGACCCTTCTCCTTCTCGAGGCTTTACCGTCTCCTTCTTTATTGTGGCGATTCTTTCCTCGTCACTTGATTCGACCACAAAAAATGGTGATAAATGTGGTTGTCCGCTCTCATTTTTGTCTATAAAAAAGCTTCTTAAAGTACTGATTTGGGTTGTTGAAAATTTTTAGAGGAGAAGAGAAAGGATTTGGGGCTTTTTTTTCGTGAACATTTTGTCGATGTACTTTTCAAAGCTTTTAGGATATATTTTGCATCAAGGATCTTAGGGGAGGTTTTTGCTGATTTTTATTTTCTTGGGCTGGTTCTTGAGTTTGCTGTTGAATCTACATTAAGAGGTATTTCTTCCTTCTCTTCTCTGTTTTGTTGCCCTGCTCGACACATATTGGGGAAGCTAAAATAGGGAATGCATGCATGAGATCTTGTTTTGTCTTAAATGACATTTCATAATGGCATTGACAGCAAGTATTGGGCCTTTAATGGTTTTATTTGATCTGATTTAGAAGTTCTATGCTGATTAGTTTAGGAGAAGCATGTTTTGATCCATTTTCACATACAAATCTTCTTCTTATACTCCTATTATTTCTATGTCTATACACTAAAAGTTGTAGCATTCTTTCTTTTCTCATTGCTGAATCAATTTATGGTTAAAAGAAGAGTAGTTTTAGAGGAAAGAATTGTTTGTGTTTCTTTTTTAGCTCGAAGTATTTGGGAAGCTACAGTTATGAGCTTTGAAATGATATTTGTTCATCTAGAATTCATGATGGAAATGAAATATTGATGTTTTTTATTATTATTCTTGTTCAAGTAAATGTTGGAACAATATTGGATAATATGTTGGCATGAGGGATCTGTTTATGCTTATTCGTTCCCTGGTATCCGTTACTATTTGAAACATGAAACATATTATTTGAAACATATGTCAGGCATAATATTTTGAGACACAAAGCTTCATGAGATTTGACTTTGATGGCTGGAGGTGGTCTTTTTGTTTTCCCCATTTGATGGGCTCGGTTTACAAGGGATGTTTTCTCTGTTTTTGGTTTCTTTTGCTGGGTTTGGTTTGGCTGGAAATTATATTTTGTTTTGACCCATTTGGCGGGCTCGATTTTGGCTTTCTTTTTAATTAAATGTTAGCTGGAAATTCTGCCATGTTTTACCCATCTGGTGGGCTCGGTTTTGGCTCCTTCTAAGCTGGATTTTGGCTGAAAGTTTTGTACTATTTTTGCCCATTTGGTGGGCTCGATTTGTCTTGAGGTTTTTGGGACTAGTTTTGCACGAGATTTGGCTTGGTATACTTCCTTTGCTGAGCTCGGTTTATCTGTCATAATTCTTTCTGTTGGCCCATGTGTTGGGCTCGATTTGCCCATGTGTTGGGCTCGGTTTGCCCCTGTGTTGGGTGCGATTTTAGCTTAAATTATATTATTTTCTTTAGCCCTTATATTGGGTTTAATTGGATTTGAGACAAGGAATTGATTTGGCTCAAAAGCGTATATGTTGGCTCTCTTTTACTGGGTTTAGTTGGGCTGAAACTGTATTTTATTTGTATCCCACCTGGTTGGGCCCGGGTATGCCTGTTGTGTTTCTCTGTCTTGCCCTTCTTGCGGGACTCAGGTGTGCCTGTTGCGGTTCCCTGTCTTGCCCCTATTCTGAGCTCGGTTTGGTTAGAAGTTTTTCATATAGCGTTCCTCTCGAGATTGTTATTGATAATCAAGTTTGTCATCCCAAAACTTATGATTTCAATATCTACTTCTATATGGGAATGTTTGATATTAATGGGTCAATTCACTATCATGTTTTGTTCAATAAAATGGCTTCAATCTAGATAGTTTATGGGAATTTTTCCATTCACTCTCTTATGTATATCAAAGGGGCATGATAACAATGATGTGGTGGTTCTTCCTTGCTGCCCTTACCCGAGAACATTAACATGGTTCTCTTTTATTTTTGTTTGGTTGTTCCCTGCTTTCCCCTTAGCTGAGAAGCTAGTTTAGTGATTTTGGTCTGCTGCCCTTACCCGTGAGCATCTAATTGTGATTTCTCTTATAATGGGCTCGATTTGCCCTTTTGGCTGCTACCCCTGCTTGAATAGAAGTTAGTAACTTCTCTGGATGTTCCTGGCTGTGAGCATTCCTTGTAGTATCATTTTGTTCTGCTTAAATGTTTTATGTTGCCTAGGTGATGGTATTTGGCTGAATGTGCTATTTTGGGGCTGAGTTGAGTCGTTTATGTTGAGTCTACCCGTGATCCTATTATAGTTTTAATTTGGGCTCGGCTAGCCCTCCTTGGTGCCTTTGCCCGTGAGCTTGATGGTTTATTCCCTCTCTAAGAGCTTGATGGTTTACCAGCCTTGACTCGTGAGTTGAACCTGGACGGGCTTCTCCTGCTACCTCTACCCGTGAGCCTATTTTGGGTGGTTCTCCTTGTTGTCCCGGCCATGAGTGTTTATGTGCGATCCTTTGGAAGATGTGGGGTTATGTGGCATAGGAACTCTTTTTAATTTAATGTGAAATTGAATATTTTGATGGTGAAATAAAAACTTGTCAATTCTTAATGTTTAAAAGAATTCAAAATGTTCTTTTGCAAGGAACGACCTGTTAAATGTTTGGAAATGATACTCTTTTTTGATTGATCCATTTATAAAAGTTGAGAAAATGATATCCTTCTTGGATTGATTCAAGGATCTTGATCTCTCTTTTTCAGGTCTTTTTGTCACGGTTTTGAGGGTTGTTCCACCCTTCATTCTCTTGATCTTTTGAGTCAATCAATTCCTCATCTCTCTCATTCCCATTTTTATTTTTTTCTTTGATTCTTGGTTCGATTTTCAGTGCTTATGTTTGACACATAAGTGCTCATATATAGTCTTTTGCTATATATCAAATCATCAAACAAAGTCGCAAGTAGGTCGGTTTTGTTTTGGGGCTTAGGGGGATGATGATAAAGGCACGCCGATGATGGAGCAGAATAATATTTCATCCTACGACATCAGGACTTATTTTTTGGACATGATAAACTGTAGAATGATGATATCATCCACCGACACAAGACTAGCGGGGGATACGTACCTTCTTAGATTATTGGTGGTCCTACGCCCGACGACGTGATCGACTCGTTGACAATTTTACTGTTCAAAACTTATAAGAACATATATAATATTTATAACAATATTTTCACTACAAATTTGATACAACTTCCTTTTTATATGCATGAAATCCATGTACATGCTAAAATATAATTTTTCAAATGTGCTATAACTTTGTTGTCCACTTGTTGATTACCGATACTGGGCTAAGGAGTACCCCTCTAAGTTAGGTTTAGTAGGACACCCTTCTAGTTGAGTGGTGGACTCTATACATCCGGATGACCGATAGTAGCATTCAATGCCCCTCGAGTACAAATATATTATATTTGAGTCTAGCCCAGACCCGAGTGCTTGCGATCTCCTCTTTTCGGATTTTTTCCGTATGTTTTATTGAATTTTTTTTTTTTTGAAAAGCACTCGTGGTCCTTTTTTTGGGATATTCTCAAGAATTTGATAATTTTTTTTGGAATTGTCATTTGTCGATTTTTCCAAATTTTTCGTAGTGGGTCATTTGTCAATTTTCTCGAGTTTTTCAGGCAATGTTTATTTTGTTTAAACGGTGCATACTAGTTTGCTTAAAGGAGCAGCAGAACTCACAGATATACAGATTTGATTTACATTACAACATTTTACTTCACAGCATACTCTACTGTTCTTTCTTTGCTATGCCGCACATTCTATTGTTCTTTTCTTATTATATTGCATGTTTTATTATGTTACACATTATACCGTAGTATAGAAAAACCTAATAATAACATGTACCCTTTAAAACTAATATCAAACCCGAATGTGCTACGACGAGGAGCTTGGAGCAAACACCGTGGGCAGCACGATGAGGACACTCAGAAGAGCTACGTCAAAAACAAATTCATATCACTAATCACTTAGTTTAAATAATAACTCATAGGATTTCGAGATGGTTTGTATAGTGCATCGTAAACCCTCACATATCACATTTAGGCTTTTGCACAACCTTGTTGAACAATTATAAGTTCTAATACTTTAGGATTCCGAAGTTACTGTACGGTACGGTGTAAATCCTCCTATCTTTTTAAGTCATTGGCACGATCGAATATCGTGTGAATATAAGTCATAAATTCTAAATAAATTGCATGATTAAACATTAAACAACATCATTTCAAAGATATAAAGTCAAACAATAGGATAGTTGGGAGGTCACAGGCGATCTCCCTGAATCAATGATATCCCTTACCATTCATTCCTTTGGATTCCTTAAAAATAATTGTTCCTATTTGGGTCATTCTCATTTGATTTTCCCATGTTCAATCTTGAAAACCTAAACTTTGAAATATGGATGGCAAAACCACTGATCTTAATCAAGAATTTTCTTAAATGATCCCGATCATTTAAGATGTAATTAACTATAGGGGTTTGTCTCTATAGAGAACTTGAAACCCAAGTAAAATAAATTCTATCTAATCCTTATATTAGGTAGGGGAACTTGTTGGCCTAATATAAAATATTTCGCAAATCAAACGGATGTCACAAATTCTTTAATTTAGGTGATTTAGCCTACTACAAGTGATATTTTTTATTCTCCAGGATAATTGTATTACTTGTGGTATCGTGCTTAGTCATCCAAACTATCCAAAAAATGTGAGACTCGTTTGTTTAGTTTAGGTGATTGAGTCTGCTACAAGTGATGATGTTTTTTTAGACTTAAAAAATAATAAATACCACCCAATTCTTTTATAATTACATGTCAAACTTCTATATTTTGCATTTTACATTTACACCAGTGAAATCTTTTATATCACATTAAGGGGATGTTTGGTTGCACTCTCGATTTACATTAAATAGAATTTAGTAAATCTAGTAAATCTGAATTTATCAAATCCTTATGCTATTAAATCTAAAATTAGTTTTTGGTTCGGTTGAAGTGAAATCCAATTAAAGTCAGCAAACATTTTTGGCATTTTATTTTAGTTGAGCTATGCAATTTTTTTCTTCACAAGTTTAATCCATTAAATCCAACCAAATATTCGGATTTAACAAATCCGTATTTACGTCCAAAAGCTAACAGAACGATGAAAAAAATGGATTTAAACAGAATGTCAGACTTAACGTCCCGGTTTTTGGCGTCTGGCTGAATTTACGTTAAATCGAGCCATAAATCCTACTAAAAATACGCTACCAAACACGTCCTAAAAGTGACACTTACGCTACAAATTTAAGTTTAGGTGTTAGATATGTAAAAGCATAAGAATTGAGTAGCATGTATATAAGTCATCCTTTTATATTTAAATATGAATTTGAAGCTAAATTTGAATTTGCAAAGAGAAAATAAACTCCGCCCCAAAAAAAATCATTTTTTCAACCCATACACGGCTAGATCGTGGTTCCATTGGAACCAATAACTAATATTTGTCTCCTTATCAGCGCACCGCATAAGTGTATCAAATAATAGATTTCTGTTACCAATCGGGCCAATCAACCAAGCCATAAAATCAAGTAAACGAAAGTTTTGTAGTTGTGAATTTAGCAGCAAACTCTAGGATTCTAATAAGGAAGAAGGAAAGGATATGTGAGAATAATGGAGCACACCTGCTTGGCGAGGAGCTCGCGCTCTACGTTACCAGAGACGAAGAAGGAATCTTGCGGAGCGAATCTTCGCCGACCGCTCTCCAGTATGGAAACCCTAATTCTGACAGCTCCATTAAGGAGTGCTTGAACTCGAATTCGAATTAATGCTTGTGTAAACGAAATCGAAGTTTATACGACCATTCTCAAACCATAGAAGAGGTTCTTATTATGTGGGGGACAACGCACGCAAATGAAAAGATGACACCTGGATTAGTGGGCGCCCACAACTTAAAAAATAAATTGAGGCATGCTTAAGGCGCGACCCGCCCCTAATCTGACCCGAAACAAAAAAAAGTTAACAGCGCGCCTGAAAGAAAGTTTATTTCATCGGAAAACCAAACGATGCCCGAGCGAGGAGAGCACGGAGCACCTTCATTCGATCTTCATTCTATCTTTTAGGGTTTTTGAATCAGATAAACTCAGAGTTTTAGAGTCTCTGCTGAAAACCGAAGTGAGTCCAGTGAGAATGGAGACGGAAGAGCCCTTGATAATGGAAACCGAAGAGGAAGCGACAATGCAGGCCGAGAAACCCAAGAAAAAAGAAGGGAAAGAGCGAAAGAAGAAGGAAATCGAAGAGGGTTCATCGAGGTAATTTTTATTTTGGTGTTTTTGAGTTCTACACACGTGCACACGTACACATGTGCACACAATATTACCTTAAAAAATCAACATTAAACCGCAATAAAACTTGTTATTTAATTATAATACAAAATCAATCACTATTTAACAATGCCTTAAATCTTACATGAGTATTACAAAAATAATGTTATAATAATAATAGAATACACCAGAATATAACACAGAATATAACATTAATTCTACACCAGAATATAACCTTAATAATATTAATACATGAATACAACGGAAAAACTTCTATAATATAAACTAAGTACTAAACCTGAGTAACACTAGAATATAACCTTAGCCTAAATAATATTACGTGAGTATTATAGAAATAATACTATAATAATAACAGAATACAACGGGAAAACTACCAGAATATAACCTTGATAATATTAATATATGAATACAATAGAAAAACTTCTATAATATAACCTAAATATAACTTCTATAATATAACCTAAGTACTAAACCTAAGTATTAAACCTAAGTACCAAAAATACAACAGCAACACAATCATAATATAACTGAAATACTACAATGTTAGAATACGTCGTAAGTATTACTATAATATAACCAAAATAATATTATACGAGATCACATAATATTGCTTAAATATTACCATAGTATTCCCGTAATAAAACATTTCTACATAACCCCTTATATTTTTTGCACTATTTTGTTTAATGTAGATTTGTGAACCTAAGGTCCATTAGTTCTAGATGTCGAGCATCAATAGTTAGAGATGCACTTGATAAAGTCAGGCCTGTTGTATCTGACGAGATGAGGAATGAGCTGAAAACCTTGAATGTTGATCAGTTCTAGACCTCGAATGTTGAGGTGGCCAACAACTGTAAGCTTGAGCTCATCCCAACTTGATATAGCTTTTAAGATGCTGACTCATGATCAGGCAAGTTACATATATCTTTAATTTAAAATTAAATTATTATGTTGTTTTGAAACTATTAATGATCAAAGCGTTTCTTTTTTAAATTACTCGCAGGTTCATGATAAATTTTTGGATCTGAAAGAGGATGAGCTCAATCTGTTATCCAATCCAGATGAAGGATTACCTGGTCCAGTT
>NW_018165325.1:409149-413302 GCF_001263595.1 Phalaenopsis equestris | reverse complement strand
AGATGCTCCCCAACCCGCCTCCCCTCATGGGTGGAGTCCTCATGATTTTGTTACCCAACATTCAACTTCTGTTGATGTTACCCAGCATACAGCTTCTGTTGGAGAAGAGGGAATCCAGTCGTCGTCTGTTGTGGAAGAAGGAACCCTTGTTGAAGGAGATAAAGTTGAACGGTCTGTTGCGAGCTTAATACAGATGGTTAAGGGTAGACGAAGCAGAAGAAAGAAGACAGTGAGTTCACCTTTCACTGCCTTCAAACTGAAGAGACAAAAAACAATAGGTGAAGTCAATGAGCCGATGATACCCGAGGAAAGAGGAAGATGCTGTTGTACATACCACCACCATAGTATAAGAACAACAAATTACTGAAGAACCAATAATAGACCCTGTAGCAGAGATGAGTCTTCAAATAATTATATTTTCTGGTGTACATACAAACCCCAATGTAGAGGGACAACATAGAATGTAGAAGGATCATCTGTCCTAGCACTAACAACTCAAGGAGATCAACAAGATGTTGTTAATATGTTATTTGGAATTTATTTTTAATGCATTGTCTTATATCATCTAAATTACTTGTGTATTTCAGATGAGCAGAAGATGTGACATAATTTTTTTTGTCTTTTAGCCTCTTCCAGTTGTCCCCTAGATCGACTATCTTGGCAGGTCTATGTTATCAGCTGAAACATAGACGGTGATCGATCAAGTCATGGCGAAATACATCAATGAGTGAGTGAATTTGTGTCTTTTATAATGAACTTCTTTTGGGATTAAGTGAATGAAGACAACTTCTTTATTATATTTGGAATTTATATTATTATGCAGGAGTGATATTATGTTGTACTTGAAAGACATTTTTATAGATCGTCGGGCAATGATAGAGTCATTGTGCAATGGCATGATTGCAAATGACCATGTCGACGCTCAAGCGATGATTTTGAACAATAAGAGGAATGTAAATCCATCTCTTTTTAGGCCTTACCTTTATGTATCACCACTATACTGGGTAAGACCGCATCTAAATATCTAAACACCCATATTTAATTATATTAAGAATTTCAACAACAATATGAATGTGTTAACACTTTGTTTTATTATACAGGCTTATCATAAAATGGGTAACCCCACATCATTTATAGGTCATATCACCAAAGAAGCAGTTCAAAAAGCTGATATTATTATGATTCATGTTCTGAATAACCAACACTGGGTTTTATTTGGTCGCTGATCTAGGTGAGGGCAATGATCGTTGTAGTATTATTGTCGTTTTATTGTAGTATTCCTGAATAATTAGTTGCAATGATCGTTGTAGTATTATTGTCGTTTTATTATAGCATTATTGTCATTTTATTGTAGTATTTCTGTATTATTAGTTGCAATAATTGTTACAGTATTCTTGCAATAATAGTTGTAGTATTATTGTCGTTTTATTATAGCATTATTGTCATTTTATTGTAGTATTTCTGTATTATTAGTTGCAATAATTGTTACAGTATTCTTGCAATAATAGTTGTAGTATTATTGTCGTTTTATTATAGCATTATTGTCATTTTATTGTAGTATTTCTGTATTATTAGTTGCAATAATTGTTACAGTATTCTTGCAATAATAGTTGTAGTATTATTGTCGTTTTATTATAGCATTATTGTCATTTTATTGTAGTATTTCTGTATTATTAGTTGCAATAATTGTTACAGTATTCTTGCAATAATAGTTGTAGTATTATTGTCGTTTTATTATAGCATTATTGTCATTTTATTGTAGTATTTCTGTATTATTAGTTGCAATAATTGTTACAGTATTCTTGCAATAATAGTTGTAGTATTATTGTCGTTTTATTATAGCATTATTGTCATTTTATTGTAGTATTTCTGTATTATTAGTTGCAATAATTGTTACAGTATTCTTGCAATAATAGTTGTAGTATTATTGTCGTTTTATTATAGCATTATTGTCATTTTATTGTAGTATTTCTGTATTATTAGTTGCAATAATTGTTACAGTATTCTTGCAATAATAGTTGTAGTATTATTGTCGTTTTATTGTAGTATTTCTGTAATGATTAGTTGCAATAATCATTGTAGTATTCTTGCAATAATCGTTGTAGTATTATTGTCGTTTTATTGTAGTTTATCTGTATTATTGTCGTATTAATCGTTATGTTATTCTTGTATTTCTTTGTTATAGTATTATTGTCGTATTATTGTGGAATTGTTGCAGTATTATTGTAGTCTTGTTGTCTAAAATATTTTAATCTTACTACAATATTTTGGTTGTATTGCGGTAGTTATTTGGTTGTATTGCGTTATTTTATCCTCGGTACAAGCTTGATACGACCGCGGACTGGCGAATCCAACAAAAGAATATTCTAATAAAACTATGATTTATTCCTCCGCCAGCGCGCGTATATATTTTGGTTGTATTGCGGTAATAGTTCGGCAATATTTTGGTATTATTCAGCGCAAACCAGAGATAAAATTAAGTTAAATTCCCAAAATGTTTTAAATCGCACGGATCTGATTCAAATGCCATTTAATCATCCGTAGATGTTATATAGTAGTCGTATTATTTATTTATCTTCGGTACAAGTTTGATACGACCGCGAACTGGCGAATCCAACAAAGGAATATTCTAATAAAACTGTGATATATTCCTCCGCCAGCGCGCATATATATTTTGGTTGTATTGCGGTAATACGTCGGCAATATTTTGGCAATTATTCAGCGCAAACCAGAGATAAAATTAAGTTAAATTCCCAAAATATTTTAAATCGAACGGATCTGATTCAAATTTCATTTAATCATTTGTAGATGTTATGTAGTAGTCGTATTATTTATTTATCCTCGGTACAAGCTTGATACGACCGCGGCCTGACGAATCCAACAAAGGAATATTCCAATAAAACCGGGATATATTCCTCCACCAGCGCGTGTATATATTTTGGTTGTATTGATGTAATACTTCAGGAATATTTTGGTATTATTCAGCGCAAACGAGAGATAAAAGAGATAAAATTAAGTTAAATTCCCAAAATATTTTAAATCGAACGGATCTGATTCAAATGTCATTTAATCATTCGTAGATGCTATGTAGTAGTCGTATTATTTATTTATCCTCGGTACAAGCTTGATACGACCGCGGCCTGACGAATCCAACAAAGGAATATTCCAATAAAACCGGGATATATTCCTCCACCAGCGAGCGTATATATTTTGGTTGTATTGCGGTAATACTTCGGCAATATTTTGACATTATTCAGCGCAAACCAGAGATAAAATTAAGTTAAATTCCCAAAATATTTTAAATCGAACGGATCTGATTCAAATTTCATTTAATCATTTGTAGATGTTATGTAGTAGTCGTATTATTTATTTATCCTCGGTACAAGCTTGATACGACCGCGGACTAGCGAATCCAACAAAGAAATATTCCAATAAAACCGGGATATATTCCTCCGCCAGCGCACATATATATTTTGGTTGTATTGCAGTAATACTTCGGCTATATTTTGGTATTATTCAGCGCAAACCAGAGATAAAATTAAGTTAAACTCCCAAAATATTTTAAATCGCACGGATCTGATTCAAATGTCATTTAATCATTCGTAGATGCTTGTAGTTGTCGTATTATTTATTTATGCTCGGTACAAGCTTGATACGACCGCGGACTGGCGAATCCAATAAAAAAATATTCCAATAAAACCGTAATATATTCCTCCGCTAGCGTGCTTATATATTTTGATTGTATTGCGGTAATACTTCAGCAATATTTTGGTATTATTCAGCGCAAACTAGATATAAAATTAAGATAAATTCTCAAAATATTTTAAATCCCATAGATCTTATTCGTAGTAGATGCTACATAGTAGTCGTATTACTTATTTATCCTCTGAAAAAGAACGATATTATGGTATTACTTCGGGAATATTTGGGTATTATTCAACACAAACGACATTATGCTCTGCAACATATACATTAATTCTAAAATTACAAACAATAGATCGTTTCAATTACTTGGTATTTCACACATCATCATGTAGGTCCATCAATAAGCTCGTGTATGTGTCTGTGGGCAGTGATGCAGGCAATTCCTGCTGGTTTCAAGCAATCACATATGAATATAAGTACATATGTCAATTTGGAATTAGATCACACA
>NW_018165325.1:407414-408766 GCF_001263595.1 Phalaenopsis equestris | reverse complement strand
TATATGAGACCACTCGAACAAGTTGCTGAAGTTTGTGAATCTTTCAAATGTTTATAACCATAGTTGTTATATATATCCCTCTTTGCATGAACCGACCACCGCAGTAAAATATATTTATCTGAGATCTTTGTTATATTCTCATGGTTAAGCACTCTTAGAGTGTGAGCACATAATATCCCTATCATTTCAAATTTTCTTATGACTGCATGTAATTTCAGAATTACCTTTATCGACCTTAACAATCCACAGTTTGACTGTGTGCTCATTATCTAAGTTTCTAACATAAAATTCTGAATTTGAAGTGGCTGAGCACTCCACAGTAAGACCACACATACCATGTAACAACTCTGGTTCAAACATTGAATATAGCTTCCTCGTATAAACTAATGCTCCTTGCCTCAACACAGGACAACTTTTTACAGCGGGGACAATTACAGACTGTTCAGATTTAAAATCTTCATCCCTCTCATTCCTTCTTCAAGCTTTCATGACATTTTCAAGACCCAAGAAACTCTCAGTGAGGGTGCTTGTTGGTTTAGAGGCATTATGACAAATGTTATTCGTCGACTCACTCCTTTGTGTTGAAAGGATCCCCATCCCAAATATGTCCTTGTTGAAAGCTGTTGACCACTTATGTCTGATATTGTACAAGCTAATCAACCAAGCATTCTCATATAGATTTCCTAACACAATCATTGTATGTCAAGTTTCTTCAAACTCCTTCTCAGAGTTACACCTAAACATGCATTCATAAAAAAACTCATTGACTTTCTTGGTGCTTACACCACAATGTAGCTTTGAAGATAATTTCTTGTAAATATGCCATTGACATAATCTATGTCTTGTGTGCGGAAGACACCTTCAATGGCTATGACCATTTCTTGATCCTGATCAGTGAATATTGTCATCGGATGCTTGTTGTCCATAATCCGAATAAATGATTTGAATAGTCACTTGAATGATTCAACTGTTTCATCTGACAAAAAGCCAACTCTAAATAGAACGTTCTGTCAGTGGTGGTTCACACCATAGGAGCACAACATAAATTGTATTTTTTTAATCTATAACTTGTGTCAAATATTATGACATTCCCAAAGCAATCGTAATCAAGTCTGGATATCCCATCACTCCAAAAGAAATTCAATAAACTACCAGACTCATCAATTTGGACATCCCATGCAAACATCGTATCCTCTGCTTGCCTCTCAGTGAACAATCTAAGTAGAGAATTAGCGTCCCCATTTTCAATTATACTCTTTCTCTCTATTTGTATGAAATTATAAGCATCTCTCTTCGTGCAATCAAGATTTTCAACACCCCCAAATTCTGTAGAAACTAAACTAAAGGCATCG
>NW_018165325.1:336677-407283 GCF_001263595.1 Phalaenopsis equestris | reverse complement strand
ACCAGTTACCTTCTACATCGACGACATATCGGATCATGGCTGGACAACCAGTCCTTGTATCCCCTCTTTTGTACTTCACCGCCACATTGTTATTCAATTTTTTCTTGAAATTAGCCTTACCACAAATGAAATCCTTTGTCTTAATCATTTTTGAATTAGGCCAAAAACCAACATGGTCCTTTCGCACAGCGAATCCAATATGGTGTGCATATGCACAATAATTTTCGTAGGCTTCCTTCTCATTATGAACCACCGCGCGAAGCAAACTATCCGCATTTGGATCAATGCACACAGTTAAAGGCTCGGGGAGCTGCAACTTTCAAACATTCCACCATTACATTGACAAAATAACACTTCAACGTAACCAATTAGTAAATACAATCATGCTGGTACGTAACGATAAATCAATAACAACATAATACATGATACAATCATAATACCACATAAATAATACCATAATAATACAAAAGTATACTTCAAAGACAAAAATACAAAAATACTAGCATAATAAAACCATGATAACACCAAAATAACACTACTTACACCGAACATAACACTCTATTAAAAATACTAATTAGATACAACAATAAATAACACAATGATATGTAATACAACAATAATACTACAATAATAATACCATAATAACACACACTCTTGAAAGCCTATAATGCATAAATACTACCATAATACAATCATAATAACACCATAATAAACTCATGATAAAACCTAAATAAGACTCAAATGATATCAGAAAAAATAATATCAACCACAATACTACCAGAAAGATAATACCATTACGACAACTTAAACACAATGATAACATTTACTACAATGATAACATTTACAAATTAACTTAGCAATCAAATAATATAGTAATCACACCATCCGAGCCAAACAATACTATCATTTGGAAGCCATTAATAGCAACACACATAACAAAGAAAAAACTCTACCTGAGGAATACTTTCTAATGATCCAAGCTGATTGTCATCATTCTGAGATTCCATCAACATTTCTTGGTCGAATGAGAAATCCATTTAATGTGGTGTCGGCACAGAATAAGAAATCTGCCCTACCCGTCGAATACTAACAGATGAGAAAATAAAAAAAATCTACATCCATAAGACACCAATAATCTTTGGCGGGATAAAAAATGTCAAAATGCTAGATTTGGCGTGATTCCATAAATCCAAATATACGCTTTTTCCGGTTATTGGGCAGAGTTCGGGTCGGGTCACACATTCTACTTATTTCTCTTCACTGAGGGTCCACCATTACACGTGTTAATTTTTCATTCGCTACCGCATGTAGAGCACAAGCGGTCGTCGAACAGAATAATTTTTCCTAAGAAGAGGGCACCTTCATCGAAATTTATTAGGGCATTTACACACAAGTCTGTCTAATTCTTATGTATTTATATATCTTATGATTAAACTTCCAAATCTACACGCACATCACTTAAATGTTTAATATCATAAAAAAATATTATTATTATCATTTTTTTTTTCAAGTGAAATGCATGTTTTCATGTATAAGTTTTGTCACATAAGGCATTCGAAAGCTGATACGTTTCGGCAATGCATTCATAATGAAATAAATTGAACATATTTTATATTTCAAAATAAATAATATATGTAAATAACAACAGGAATAAACCAATAAATATAATTATTTTTAATATTGAATAGTTTACAAATACAACTAAAGTGAAATTAGAAAATTAGCTAGATCAAAACTGAAATGATGACGATAAATGATTACCCAAACAACAAAGGAAAAATAAAATAGTTAAAGTAAATACTGAAAATAGTATCAATAAATGTAAATTTTATTCATATTAAATAGTCTACTTATAAAATTGAAATGAAAGCAGCAAACCAACTGAATCAAAACTGAAGTGACAATAATAAAGGATACCCATACCTAAAAAGAAAAATACAATAGCTAGAGCAAATACTAAAAAACAACATCAAGGCAAGAAATTTAAAACTGAAAAGCTTGTTCTGATGAAGACGGTTCTACTGATGACTGAATAAAATATATTATATAAAATATCAAAGAGTGAGTTTGAAAGACAATTTTTGCAAATAATGGTTATCTATTAAGGCATAAACGACAAACAAAATTGAGTGTGCAATATGAAAAACAAATAGAAACGATTATTGTGTGCATATATAATAATATAAGACAATAAGAGAGTGAAAACATTAAATATGTTTAGTTATCATTAGAAAACATGTAATCGTTTCCAATCAAGTTTCTTATTATTTAGTTTTTTTTATTTATTATTTTATAACTGATTTTAACATATATACTGAAACCATAAAGGTCAATATCAGCCCAAGGAAACAAGATGATTTCCTACAGAGCTGTCGCTCTATGGACGTCGGCTGACAAGCCAATATCCGAAAAGATTTCACTGACCTATATGTCATCAAACGCAAGTACGTCAAATTTTCCACGGGTATAATATGTAAGAAAAATATTAGTTCAAGCAAGTTTGTGTTATGATAGATGTAAAATTATACAAGTAAAGTGCATGAAAAGATAATATCATAACTGGAGAATTGACTCAATTATGCAATAACTTTTGTAGTAATAAATTAAGGCAGTTGGTGATTTCATCGTGAGCAGTAATTAAAGTCTATAACAAGTATAAAATTATAAATGAGGTAGCAAAGTTTTGACTTAAAATCCTATAAAATAGTTATGAGTCCACTACGAATAATAAGAAATAACTCCCATAACTATGAGGTTGTGTATCATATAATAAATAATAATTACTTACATCAAGATAACAAACAAGATGCTTTTACAAATTTTATAATTTAACTAGCGAAACTACACTAAAATATAAATAATTATGCAATTAAACTTATTTATTCAATAAATTCGATACAACATAATCTTCATTTATTATTGTCATTAAATTATTATTATTATATTTTTAAAAGTAAAAAAATATATGAATTTAATTAATTTTTACTTTAACTAACATGATTAAAATAATATTTTGTTTATTATTTATTTTTGATTGAAGGGGAGGGGATTCTAATTTATGAAATATACTTTTCGGGAGATTTAGGCGTGTAATACTTAACCTAATAAATATTAAAAGTGACATTCAAATTCTACAAGTTCTTAAATGTCGTTTCTTCTAGAATCTACCTTAAATACAAGATTTGGCAATCCCCCAGGAAGACGATTTGTTGAATTTAGAGGAGTTGAAGTGCCCTAAGGATGGTGGAAAGAAGGGAGAGAGGCAGGGGTTACCTTAATGGTTTCGGGTAGGAGCAGATAGAAGGAGGAGGAAGAAGTTTTGGTGGTCGTTGCAAGTCCATGGTCCCGTCGCTGCCTTCTCGACTAGCTCTAATTGTGACTGTATCGCACGAGTTTGGTCACAAGGTTGATGGTATTAGGTGAAATCGAGAGAGAGGGAGGATGGAGATGGGGAGGAGGTGATGCCCTTAGCCTACTCTTATAGAGTGTTGAGGCAGTGGTTCCAACAAATTGTGAAGGTGATAAGGGAGAGCGAGAAAAAGGAAAAAAATAAACAAATCGAATTTTGGTAAGACAACTATCAAAGAAGGTAAGAAGAAGATTTTGGATGCTTACATACTATCCCATTAAAAGAGTTTGGTTCCTGAATTCATACCTTAATCATGAGATAGCTATGGATACTCCACGTTCATCTCTTCTTCAATCTCTTTTTATTTTGAATGGTTCTTTCAAAGCACTTTGACAAAATAAATAGATCGACAACAAAGTTGTTAAGCTTCATGTTCTAACATGAGATCCAATACTTCTTCATAACTCAGGTTTCTTCAAATCATCAATGGCTTGTACCATATAATATGAGAATTTTCATGCACATAATGCTAAAGTAGAGAGACATGAAAGACATTGTGTGCTCTTGCAAGTCTCCGAGGAAGAGCTAAATGATATGAAACTCTACCTACTCTATCGATCACCTTGAAATGACCAATGAAACGATGATGAAGCATTTTAGTCAGGCCAAATTGTGTAACTATGTGCAAAGGTGAAACCTTAAGAAAAAATATGATCTCCAACATTGAATTCAATCTCTTTGTGTTTTAGGCTGAAGTACTTCTTCTGACAAACCTTAGCCGCACGTAGTTGACCTTGAATATGATGAACCTTCCAGGTAGCTTGTACACTAGTTGAGGATGAAATATCTATCTCTCCCTAACCTCAAACCTACACGAGGATGACCTACACTTTATATAATAAAATGTTTCATATGACGTCATACTGAAACTATACTAAAAGCTATTATTATGAGCAAACTCTACCATGAGCGTATAGTATTTCTAACTATCTCGGAAGTCTAAAATGCAAGCTCTCAGCAAGTATTTTAAGTTACGAACGAAACACTCCGACAATCCATCTATAGGAGGATGAAAAACAGTTATGAACTCCAATCTCGTGCCCATAGATTCTTGTACTTTTTTTCCATAGCCTAGAGACAAATCTTTTATCTTGATATGATACAATGATGACTGAAATTTCATATAGTCAAATGATATTATCGTTGTAGATCTTCTCTAATTTATCCAACAAATATGTATGTTTGATTGGTAGAACATGAGCTGACTTAGTCTATCAACCATAACCCAAATAACATCATGTCACATGCTTTGATCTCAACAAACCAACCACAAATTTCATAGAATTCTCCCCCATTTTCACTATGGAATAAGAAGGGGTTGCAATAGACCATCAGGTTTCTGAAGTTTGACCTTAACCATCTGATAGGTCAACACTTAGCTACGGACTCCGCTACTTCAGTTTTCAAACTCGACCACTAAAATAACTTCTTAAAACCTTGATGCATCTTAATACTTCTCAAATAAGTTGAATATGAAGTAGAAAGTGTCTCACAAAGTATCTCCTATCGAAGGCCTTCCCGATATGGAACTTTCACTCGATACTAAAATCTCAAAGTGTCATCTTGATTGATACTAAACTCAAGATTTGATCCATTCGTTGTTTGTTGTATGAGCTGACTACATACATCATCTGAGCTGTAAAAACACGGACCACGCATGTGGGTTGAATTGATAGTTAAAACATGCCATAAATACCTCTTATTCAAATATCTCAAGTTGAAGCCGATCCGAGGATGGAGGGAAGAAGGGAGAAAGACAAGGGTTTCTCTCATTAATGATTTTGGGCAGGGGCAAATTGAAGGAGGACTAAGTTTCTGTGGACTTGCACGTGTATGGTCTTGTCGCTGCTTTCTCGACTAGCTCTAACCATGACTATATCACATGGATTCAATCACAATGTTGATGTTTCTAAGTGAAATTGAGAGAGAGAGAGATGAAGGAGATTAACAAGAGGTGATGCTCATAGCTCGCTCTTATAGACCGTCGAGGCGGTGGTTTGAACAAATTGGAAAGAGCAAGAAAAAGAAAAAAAAGAAAGAAAGAAGCAAAATTTGGTAAGGCAACTTTCAAAGAAGGAAAGAAGAAGAAAGTTCAACAATACATAATAGAACATCATAAATTTATGAAGGGCCTGCTAATGTTTATACATTCTCATCTAAAACTTATATAGTAAAAAAGTAGAGGCATACATACACAAAGATATATGTTACAATAGAAGCAAATATTCTCCTTGAATAACAAATCTTTTGGTTGGACGAAAATTAATCGGGCGAATTAGTTTGGGTTTACTATTTTTCACTTATGTTATCATCCCCCTCAAGCTACATTGTCTGACCTTAATGTTAGTTTATCTCAAACAATAATGAAACATGGAATGGGTGATGACTTCGTGAGGATATCTACAAGTTGGTTCTCAATATATATGTATGTTGTGGACACATTTTGTGGTCGAATTCACTTTCTTGTTAAGTGATGGTCACTCTTTATTTTCCACTGTAAGGGCATAGAAATTGAAACATGGAGTCTCCTGAGAGTCTCATGCAGCCATGTCCCCTTCATAAAAAAAATTGTGTTCCTTAGGAGATTCATTTCTAACACGCTTGAAGGGAAACAAGAAAGGTATTCAAAAGATAAAGAAGAAGAAGAAAAAATTTCAGAGATACATAACAAACCAACATGAATTTATGAATGACATGTTAAGGTTTATACATTATAAGATACAAATTACATATAAACAAGAAGAAGCATACACACATGTAGATATATGTTGTAGTAGGAGGAAAGATTACATAACTCTTCGCATAACAAAATATTTTAGTTGAACACAATTGAATAAGGTGAATCAAATTTGTTAATAAATTTTATGTTATGTTGTCATCCACCCTCAAACAAATATTGCTTGACCTTAATGTTAGCTTGTCTCTGAGCATAGGGAACATGGAGTAGGTAATGACTCTATAAAGATAGGTTTGTTTTTTGCTATGAGTGTTTAGAGATCATCAATTTGCTTTGCAAATAATGAAATATGGAAGTGTTGAGTGGTTTGGTAAAAATATCAGCTATATGCTCGTTGGGAGCAATATGGTAAATGTTGGTTTTGATGCCACATGTGTAGGGTGCTTACTTGAATGACTTGGCATGATATATTATTCAATTTTAGAGTCCTGTAGCTCAAGACACCCATTTGAAACTTCCTAGCATGTATTCAAGGCACGAAGAAAGGGTTCTTGATGATTCAACCTTGCCCAGAAGAATTCACAGTTGGACGGACTCGTTTAGTACATACGACATGTTTGATGCCCATTCTAATGTTTAGAGACCATGAAGTATCAATTTGGAGCCTCTCGTGGTCATCAGAAGTCACTGCGTGCTGCGGGAAAATTAAAGTTTGGAGCGCTCTATTCACGCTGTGGTTCAGGACGACCATCGATAACAAATCACTTGAAGAGCGACCGATAAAAATATTTATTTTTGGAGTTATGGGACTTTATTTTCTTCATATTTGATCCCCCATAGCTTTCGAATCAAAAATTACTTTGTCGGATGCTTCTACTGAAAACCAGGGTTTTTAAGGCTACAATAGTGCTTAGGCGCCAGCCCCATAGATTCAACTTTAAGTTGTCGAGATGCTTTTAGTTTCTTGCCTAGTTTATTTACTACAGTATAAGGAGTATAGAACATCTAAACTTATGGGTTGCAAATTTGTTTGAATCACAATTTTAAATGTTTTTTATGATAGAGGAATTTCATTTAAAGTACATATCAAGATATCATTTTTATCTATTAGAGACCTAGAAGCTGCAATACAATCAACTTTGGCCTTGAGTTCATAAAGATATTGGTTCATGGATTGTGTTCCCATCAAAAAGTTATGCTGTTCATTTTTTTCTGAAGTATGTGAAGTTCATTTTGTGGTTGAATGACACGTGCTCTATTTGTTGATTGTAGTTAACAATTGACTGTGGACCCTATTTTTGCACTAGATTCTAGGTTCAACTCATAGGAAGGATGAAATACGATAGCTGATGCCAGATTCTAATTTATTAAGATCCAATCTTTTATGGTGGATTGGGAGCTACTCAACCATCTTCACTAATCCTTACAGTTGTAGGATAAGCAATTGACCCGTCTAAATATCCTTCAAACCCGTTGGCTCGAAATAACTTCAAAATTTTTTCTCACGATTCAATGACTCTTAAATATTAATTAAGTGTGGACAACATTCTTGATTAACCATTAGGAATTTGAGTTGCAGTGAAATGGGAGTATCATTCAATTAGATAAAAGATTCACTTCATTGCCGAGGAGAAGCTGCAGCAGATGTGAATGAATATTTCATGGAGAAAAAGATGTTGGTAATGGAAGAAAAGAGCTAAATGAGTTTGTTGTGAAGCAGGTAAAACTCTGATACCATGTTAAAATCTGAAATACTTAAAATGAAAGAACTTGAAAACAAAGAAAAAGAATAAGAAGAATAAGAAAGGAATTACCGAGCTACACCATAAATTATTTTCCTTGCTCTCCCCAACACATTAGTCTGCACATATGCCTACTATATGACATAAATGACGAAATTTGAATAGGTAGAGATGGAGAAGATATTCATGTGAACACATGTCACTTCCAGAATATATGTGAATGGATAGAAGGAACCATAACTCTGTACTCACGTTGCTTCCAATATGATATAGATTTGTATTCAGTTGATAGTTCACTTGGAATTCTTGCAGAAGTCTTTAAAGTCGGATCATATTCATGGGTGTTATGCAAGTGCTTTATACTCAATTGGTTGTTTCACTTTTCATGAAACAAGATTGTTGCCGAGGTAGGAGCTGTAACTAGTGATGGATTTGCAATCTTTTTGTATGAAAGTTCTCAACTTCAGAAGAAGACCAATCTTAAGCGAACATTTGATATAGTGTAGTACTCATTTTAACAGTTGAGAATGTATACATAGAGGGTGATAAGTATGTTGCGAAAGTTGATTAAACAAAAAAGATATATAAAATCATGTAATTGGGAGATATTGGAGGGATCCTGCAAAGTGTTTATATAGAATACGATTATGGACGGTTGCTGATGTTCAAATGTGAATTTTGTCGAGGACAGTAAAGAAATGGGAACTGATTTGAAATCAATGATGCCCGCCCTGCGTATAATGTCTTGAACATAATGTTTTTGTGACAAAACTAAAACATCATACGAGTGTTAAATACTGATGCCAAAAAAGTAGATATTGTCTCAAAATTCTTCATAGAAAACTTATTTTGAAGTCCCTATAGAAGCTGCTTATATGAACTCTATGTTGTTCCTTGTTAAGAATATATCGTCTATATACAATAGAATGTAAGTAGATATATCATATTTTTGAAATAACAATAAAGAGGGGTCAGCTTGGTTGCATCTAAACCCATAGGTAAGCAAATAACAATAAAGAAAACTACTAGTCTACAATGCTTACCTTTGACGAATGCATGATAGACCTCTGTCGCTCGACCTTAACAAATGAGAGAGAAGGCAACTTCTAAGAATATTAGATGCACCTTCAATAAATATTAAAGAGAGCATTGATATAAGAAGAGAGAATACAACATTGATTATGAGGTATAATTAGGGCTATATGTGTATTTATAAATTTTTACTTCCCCTATCCAGTTTTTTCTCAATTTATGTTGAGCTTGTGTCCGATTCAACGTCGAGGCGTATTCTGGATATGCTCGAGTCTGAAAAAAATTCTGACTAGCTTTTGGAAGAGTTGGACAGGTATTGGGGTGTGCCGAACAACTGTCGGTGCTCGATACATGTATGAAACGTGTACGATATATTTTTCAAAGTGTCGTAAAACACAATTGTTACATATTTACATATCTCACACCTAGTCTTTCATATTTACACATGCCACACTCAAATATTTAATATCACATAAAAATAATACTTCCACATTTAAAAAGTGAAATACCATTTTTCATGCATAAATCTAAAACACCAAAATTTTTTGCATGTAAACAAGAAAATTTAAAATTAGGATAAGTAAATACAATAATTATGTGCTTTGTATGGAAATTTTCCAAACAGTTTTGCAAGGCATGAATGCGAATAAAATTTTTGAACTGTTTCATATGTAAAATGAAATATTTTAGATGGTGTGTGTGAATCGCACGATTTTAAATTTGCGCTATAGAGTTTCGCCACGTGGAAGACACATGCCGAGGCAGCAAGCGGTGGGATTTCATCGTACCGGGAGATCGAAGCAGGGTAGCGCCGGTTTCTCCCGGTTTACTGCCTCTATTCTTCCCTTCCTCCAACCCTAGGCTTTTTCCGGCAGTTCCTTAACCCCTCGCCTGAGTATTCGATTTCGGACGGGCATGTTGCGTTTCACTCACCGGAAGTAGAGTCAAAACGTAGGTTACCCTCTTCGTCCGTTGTGCGGGGTGTCTTCAGTTGCTACTCTTGAGGCGAATGGATCAATGGAAGCCTGCGGAGAGTTTGTTCCAGGGCTTGTCCGTGACGGGCGCTACCGCCAATGGTTTTGGCCGAGATAGCGAAGAGGGCGTGTGGTCCGGTGGATGGCAGGTTTCCTGTCCCGATTCGAGGTTGGTACCCCCTTTTCGCAATCACTCTTTTTTTGGTTTAATTGTTATATGAGCAGTTAATTGCTGCTAGTTCATGGTTTTTGAATGTTATGAAGACTTAATTTTGAAAATTTTGAGAAAAAAATTAATCAGGCTTAATGTTGTGTGTGGTGCGTTTAACAGAAGGCAATGATTTTAAAATTCCCATTTTCTTAAAGAATAGGTGTGCCATCTTGAATATTAGTACGAGGAGAAGCTATGTGGTGCACTATCCTGAAATATTAGGGCTTTTGGTTTCTTATGGGCTTTTGTTTTTAGTCGGTTGTTGGAAGAAGCTCGTTTCATAAGTCTTGTTAAACGCTATTAGTCGACAAAAGTTGTTGTAAATGATTTTCTAAGAATGTGGTGAACACTTCAGGCAACATTCAGTGCAAACAAATGGAATTAGGATCCATAGTTGGATAACTCTTGTTAATAGCTGTCCGCAACTTTTGCTTATCTAGGCCCCATGTCATTCTATTTTCTATATCTTATGCTTGATTTGATTTAGCCATTTTGCTCATTTAAAACAATTCTTCAGGAGTATGAATTCGCCCATTCGGCTCAATCCATTTTCAAGGATTCAACTTTACAATTGTTTCTAGCACAAAGATAAATGCAATGAATATCCGATAACTTATAAAATTTATTTTTTTCACAAAAACTTTGCATTGAAGTGTGTTCTTGTGAAGAAAAATGAAGAGAAACACAAGGGAAATGCATTACTTTGGTAAAAGGGCTCTCTGAATTGGTAAATAATTTGCTTTGTGTTTGAACTATGAGGAACTCCAAAGTGTTTCGGTTTTGCAACCGAACTCTTAAAATAAAATTCATTTTTTTAAGCTTCTTTATTTGCATAGCTTAACTGGTTACTTATTTGTTGTAATTACTCCTCGATCTTCTTTACTTGCAATCATAGCTTAACTGGTTACTTATTTGTTGTAATTACTTCTTTATTTGCAATAATCATATTTTTTTTCATTGCATTTGGCCATTCGCTAAATTTAACTGAAAAATAGGATGCAAATTGATGTACCAATCATTGAAGCATTTATTGTTGGTTCCATGATATTTTTCTCAATTATTTTACTGAATATAAAACATGAGGGCCAAGTTTTTGTGTTGAAGGAGATGTTGCCATTGCAACAGATGTGCATTTGTCATACGATATAAATGTGCAGTCGGTTCCTAATTGTAGCTGCAGGTTCTAAACTATTATCATGTTTGTGTTCTACTGTCCGGTTAAGTTTCTGTCTTATCTTCACATAACATAGTTATCTGCACTATCACATAAACTCAATCATCTTATTCCCCCCTTTCCTTATGAACTAAACCTCTCTTTTTCCTCTCTTTTTGTCTATACCCTAGCTAACGAGGGTAGCTTTTAGCTGAAAAAAATTATTTCTTGTGCTTCCACACTTCATTTTTTGGAGGTGTGAACTTATGCATACTCTCATCATAATGTAGTTTTATATTTGCACGCCAATTGGGTGAAGAGTTAATTTGTTTTGAAATATTTGCAGTCAAAGGGTGGAGCAAGAAGCAAAGGATTCATCAAATGCTCGAAAAGTACATAAAGCTGACCGTGAAAAAATGAGAAGGGATCGGCTTAACGAGCAATTTCTGGAGTTGGGAAACGTAATAGGTAAATTTTATCAATCATGTTAATGTGAAAATCGCATCTTCGAAACTTTGCAAAATGCACATTGTGATTACTTATTTTCGTGCATTTATTAATCATGTAATGTCATTACTATGATAAACTTCATATATTCAAATGGTCTATTTTTTTAATAGTTTGGAGGGATTCCCTAATTGGCGTTATTCTTATTTGGTATAAAGTTATCATTTATTTGAACGTATTGATATGTTTTTGTTGTTCCTCATGATAAATGAGGCAATATGATCTAATTAAAAATTTTGTATCTATTCAATACAAATCCCATAGCATTTTATAATCCTGTTTTCAGCTCTATGTTTTCTCCATATAGCCATAAACCACATTCTTTTTCCCAAGAGTGATAAAGCTCTTGATTATGATGAGTAAATAATATTAATTTGGCCCAACTCTGCTTTGTGTAATCAAGTTTGTTCTATGTCAACACTGAACAAAGAAAAATAGTTTTAGGTTTTTTTCCATGCCTGAATTGATGATATCAAACATGAGGAACAACAATATTTTGTCAATGTTTACGAATCTTCCTGCAGTCTAATTCATGATTGTTTCTCCTAATAGATTCAATTTGTTGGCCTCTTATATGAAACACTTCTATTGAACACATGAATGATGCTATTTATTGAAGGGCCATCGGATTAAGAAGGGTTGACAAGACTGCTGGATAAGGAAAATTAGAGGCCACATATTCATTGCTTACAAAGATATACCTCTCACATGGATTTATTTATAAAATGGAAGAAAGAGTAGGGATTGCTCTCTTGGCATTAATTGACAATCTATAAATGTATCAAATAGTGGGATTGCTAGTGGCATTTTTTTTATCCTTTTTCTTTCCTTAGAGTATTTTGTAGAAATCCCCATTGAAAGAATGAATTTTCCTAACTTTTCTAATGCTTTCTTCTATATAGAATCAAAGCGAGGTTGGGGTTCCATTTTTCAAAATTTGTTTGTGTTTTATTTTATTCTTTCTAATATTCATTTTCTTCGAGTTTCCCTCTAAAGAGTCATCCATCATGAATTGTAAAAATCGGTTAAAAAAGAAGAAACTAACTGAAGTCGTCTTTGTTGGGATGGAAAAATCGGATTCAATTGATTCACAACCAATTCACAAGAAAACTCTGATTCGATAAATCCAGGACAAAAATTGAATAGAAGCGTACCATACAAGAAATTCATAAATGCATACAAGATTTAACGCGACAAACCCTAAAAACGGGAAAAAATCATGAAGGCACATCACATCAAAATTTTCATTATGAAATTATCAAGAAGTAGGTCGGCCGCACAACGCAAATATATGTGTCAAATAATATTGCGGCTAAAACGTACTATATATTGATCATGGGAGGAAAGAGTTAATAATTATTCTGGGGACGAATCCTTAGTTTACTGTACTTCTAAACTTAGTTTAGCGTGATCACAAACGAAGATGAGTTTTCTAAAATCTTACTTAAAAGTGAAAACAAAAGATAAAAAATTCAGAAAAGACAAAAAACAACAACAAGAAGATCTTACGATTCTTTAAGGTATGTAAGACTCGCGCTCTTGTGATTTAGGTGATGTGGTGGATCATGATATTTCTAAACTTTTCTCTACGTGATGTCTAGTTAAAAGAAAGTTAGAATTCATGAAGTTGAGGCATACTCGATTCTCATGACATCTCGCAGATTAATTCTGGTCTCATTTATAGGTTGCAAAACTTGGATAAAATATGTCAACCGTTATCCAAATTTTGATGTTAACAGTCATTCCTCTGCGGAACAGGTGGGAGTCACAGATCTATGAAATATGTTAACATCTTAATCGGTAAGATCAGGAGTAAATGAAACTCTATGGTTAATACAACAACAAAAAATCCCTGATTTCTCAAGAAAACTTTACACGGAAAGAAGTCATTCGAGAAAAACACATACCATGAATCACATAAGCGCAAAAGAAAATTTAGCTACGCATGTTGGAAAGAACGCAGAAATAACATTCCATAGAAATCATCATTGCAAGTAAAAACTTACAGCACAATTTGTCCTCTCTTCCACAACTGTCAACTCTTTTCTCATAAAATTACCTCTTAGAAAATATAAGAAAATACAAAGAGAGAAGAGTAGAAAACACCTTAACACCTCAACATCAAGGGAGAAAGAGAATCTTAAGGAAAAACTCGGATAAAAGCTATCTCCTGTCGTTTCCAACTCTCCTATCGTCTCTCCCTCCTTCTCAAGGCCAAGAAGAGGGCGATCCCCCTTTTCTCATGATAAAATAAGTTTTTATAATTATGTTTTACATTAGGGATCCAAAATAAGCATCCAAACTCTCTAAATCCGTCAATAGGTTCATAGGGCATGAAATCGCTCAAAATCCGAGTTATGGTCATCCGTTAGCGTGGTCATAGCCGATACCGGCGTGGTCAAGCCCGGTACTAGCATTGTCATGCTTAGATCCGGCGTGGTCACTCCCAAATTGAGCGTGGCTACACCAAACAACAATATATGACGCATTTTGAGTCTGTTTTGCATGTTGACACCTATAACTTGCAAAATAACACAGACCATTTCACAAGCATAAAATTATGATAAATGAGGTGAAATAACAAGTAAAAAAAATGATAACATGCAGATAAAATCACGTAAAATTGACTCATGTTAATACCCTAAAACTTTACTCTTTCTTTACCCTCAAGTAATCTCATAGCTCAGTTGAGGCCCCATGAGAATATACTAAGCACTCCTGTAAATTTCTAAATTATTCAACTGATTTATCAAAGTCAATTAAAAATGTTTAAGTGTAATTTCAATGTCAATTTTCTTAATATTTAATAACTTCACTTTTTCCTTAATTATTTTCCTTCTGCCCCTAGAAAATTCCAAAGATCTTTGAATTGGTGATATTAAAACATTTTCACTGATCTCTAATGTTTTAAAGTAATTTTAGTAGAACTAGCCAACCTAATTATGCTTAAATATTTTTCTTAAGATAACATTAAATGAGTTTCATTAAAAACTCATGAAAAAGTTTTATCACTTAAGTTCTACCAGCTACCTTTCCAGTTTTATTTCTTTCGTTTCTCATGCCAATCTCAAGCTTCTTCTCAAAGCTTTTCACTTTTTTTTTACTCTTTTTTGTTTTTCCTTTTTTTTCCTTTTTATTTATTTATTTTTTTTCTTACAATTTTTTTTTCTTTTCTTTTAAAATGTTTTGAAGGCTTAGTTTTTCTTAAGCAATTAATCTAAAAAAATGATTGTTCGATTTCACTCTTTTATGTTATCTTTCAGTTAAAAGTTAAGACAACATCAAATTGACTAACAAAAAATTGAAAAAGACTGAAGACATCTTTGGTTTGCTACTTAATATTTTAATTGCACATTTTTAATTATTCTGAGATTTCTTTGGGTTCAGTTAGATATTGTGAAGTTCTGAAATCTCATTATTGAAACATTAAAGTTAAACTTCTTTAATAACATTTATCCTCTTTTGGAAGAACTTTTGATAAGCATGTTGGATTAATCAAAATTCATAACAGTAATTATCATATTAACATTTTTAGTCTTTTACCGAGTTATATGAAGTATTCTCTGACTTGCAAAATGGTAAATATTTTCTCCTAAACTTGCTTTTTTTCTATAAGATAAAAAATAAACTTGGCTACAACAAATAAGTGCAGGAAAGAGTAAATATATGAGTAGTCACAACAATCTCATAATGCAAGTATGTAAAATATGTAACAATTTATAAATCAGTAGAGATACAAAAGTAAAACAGAAACAAAAATCAAGGTTTTCAACTCTTACCCCACAATCTGGGACTAACTACTCCATAGATGGACATGACTCAAAGTTAATTCAAATAAAAATTTAAAACAAATTTCAAACAAATTTCAAAACAAATGTAGAAAGTAAAAACATGCTCAACACATCAAGTAATACTCGAGTTGCCTCCCAAGATAGTGTTTGGTTTAACTTTCTCAATCTGATGAAAAAAAACTTCCTCTAGAATTAAAATTTCAATTTAGTAATCTTCGATCAATCACCCTATATTTTATTGGTGCTAAAGTTTTTACTAATTCGTGAAGAAAAAAAATTATTGCAACTTTTTCATCTCAGTTCGATAGCAGTCTTCTAGAAGACATGTGGGGGGGTTTTATTCAGATGATCATTTATAATGATATTTTCTAAATCCCGATTCCTTCCAATTAACTTCCTTATTTGCAGATCAGTGTTTTCCTCGCAAGTTGCAAGAAACGGATCCCTAAAAGATATTTAAGGTTTCCTAAATTTTAGGTTGGGTTCTTCTTAGGTTTTTCAAGTTTTGGATCTAATTCTATTGGATCATTCTTCAGCTCAGAGCTAACTTCCAACTCTTCCCCTTGGGGCACTCCTACGGTTGATATTATAGGCTCAACTATCTCCGTCACAATGCAAGGGGGGTGCCTTGAAAAGAAGAACGCATTCTTCCTTAGTCATTGTCCAACCAAAATTCAACAAAACATGCTCTTCAGCGATTAACTATTTAGCTTCAAATTTATGGCCCTCCACTACCCCCGACATTCCTTTGGGTTCATTGCTTAATAGGTTAGATAACTGCCCAACTTAAATTTTTTTTTATGTTTCTAAGGACATTAGCTTGATTTTGTAACTCATTCTCCAGATTATCACTAATTCCTCCAAATACTCATTTTCTTCAGGGTAGTCACTATCCTGGTCATTCCAACTTCTTATAGGTTTGACTTGGGTGCTCTCCCATTGTAGTTGTTTATACTAGAATTATTATTGTTTCAATTGAAGCTTGGGTTTGTCGACCAACTTTGGGTGTTTGATTCATTCTTCAAATTTTCTAACAATTATTCAACGTTATGTTATCTTCCCAGAGGATTTGAGGTGACTTCCCAAGCTTGAGTTTGACAAATGTGATCCCTGCCCCAGTTCTAATTTTCTATAAAGTTGTCTTGAGTTCTCCACCAATATTAGTTTTCTACACTAATTTCATTAATGTTTCAACTAGAGATTTCGTAAGTAGTCTTGTTGAGGTAGTAGGTATTGAAAAATGGGTGATCAAACTTCACTTATTTATCGGGGATCAAGATTGTGAAGGCTAGTCATCAATGTGTTATTTTACTCTTTAAAAGATCTAAAATAATTTTTCAAAGTGTTTGTCACTATGTAGCACCGACACTTCTAAAAATGTGTCGTACACGTATCAGATACATATTGGACACCGACACTTGTCCGACACACCCGGACGTTTCTCCGACACAAATATATGTTTGAATTTTTTTCAGCTTTGAACACGTACATGAGACACCTTAGCATTGGATCAGACGTGAGTTTAACATGATTTTGAGAAAATGGGACATATGAATTAGAAAACTATAAAAAAGCATGTAACCTTAATTATACCTCATAGTCAACACCTTCTCATCTCTTGTCATGTTGAAGCTTCCTCTAAGATTCATCAAAATGGAACATCGAAGGTGCATCCAATATTTGAAGCTGATCATTAGTAATTCCCTCTTTGAACTCATAGGATTTTTTAAATTTTAGTAGATAAGTTGGATGAATTATTTTGAAATATATTATATCTAATTATAAAAATTAATGTTCATTATTATGAGATTTTATAATATAAATTTAATTTATGAAGTTAAATTTTATTCTTGCATAATTTATATTGTGATATTTTTAATAAATAATATATATATATATATTATTAATAATTAATTAAATATAAAATCTTATCAATGACGTGTCGTGCCCTATTTTTTTTTCAATTATGTTATGTCCCAGTATCATGTCATTTCAGTTTTTGTGCTCATAGGTTTGTCATTTCAAAGTGTTGGAACATTTTTTTAGCACATGCAAGAAAACACAAAGAACAATACAAGTGCAACAAGATAAATACCAAGGAAAAGTAACAAAAATAGGAAAATAAAAGTGCTAAACTTAGGTCCTTGTAAGTTCAACTACAATTCTCCTAGACTCTGAATTTCTCTAACTCTTTTCTCCTCAACGATGTCAAAAACTTGACGCCCAAAAACTTACCATGAAGTAAGTCGGTCGCACTATGCAAAAATACGTGTGAAGTAATAATGTGGTTAAATAATACCTCATATCAATCCTACGAGAAAATTGTTAACAATTATTTTGGGGGGCCGCATCTTTAGTTTACTATACTTCTAAACATAGTTTAATGTGATCACAAACGAATGAGTTTTTTAAAATCCTATTTAAAAAGTAAAACAAAAAATAATAAGTTTGGAAAAGACACAAAGCAACGGTAGGAAAATTTGACGATTCTTCAAGGTATGTGAGGCTTGTGCCCTAGTGATTTAGGTGATGTTTGGATCGTGATTTTCCTAGATTTTTCCCTACGTGATAGTTGTCAACCGAGATAGAAAGTCTTTATATTTATGTCTAGATCAAAAGAAAACTAGAATACATAAAGTTGAGGCTTCCTCAATCCCCATGACATTCCACATATTTCTTCTGATCCATTTTCTAGGCTGCAAAACTCGGATAAAATTTGTTTATTGTTATTCAAATTTCTAGTTAACATTTTTGTTCTTTTGCGGAACGGGGAGGAGTCATAGATTCATGAAATATGTTAATATCATAATCGATCAGATCATGAGTAAATGAAACGCTATGTTTAACAGAAAAAATGAAAAAAATCATGATTTCTTAGAAAATGATACAGGGAAAGAAATCATCTGAGAAAACCACAAGAAAATCATATACCATGAATCACAGTAGCACGAAAGGAAATTTAGCTATGCATTTTGGAAAAAATATAGAAAAAACATTCAATGAAAATAATTATTGCAAATAAAGACTTACAACATAATTTGTTACCTGTTTCACAGTTGCTAACATCTCTCTCATACAATTACCTCGTAGAAAATATAAGAAAATACAGAGGGAGAAAGGTAGAAATCACCATAGCTTCTCAACTTCAAGGGAAGAAGAGAGTGCTTAGGAAAACTCTCTAAAACCTCTCTCTAACTCTCATCTCATCTCTCCCTCCATCTAAAGGCCAAGTAGAGATCAACCCCCCTTCTCTCATGACAAGATATGTTTTAATATTTAGGTTTTACATTAGAACCCTCCAAATCCTCAATTGGTCCAAAATAGGCATCCAAACCCTCCAAATCCAAACCCTCCAAATCCGTCAATTGTTGGTCAATTGGTCAATTGGTCTTATGGATTCTCCTCCATAATTAAGAAACCAGAAGCATTTATGAAACAAATTCCATTACTATCACATGATTATGTAACAACATGATATTTGAAATTAAAGAGCTATAATGTTCTGTAGAATGCAAAAGATGTTTGGGATGTTATTAAACAAATTTAATCAGAAGTAAAAAATGTTGCTCTCATCTTTTAAGTTAAAATTAAGATCAACAACTAAACAGACTTATCTCCTAATCACTAATATTTTAATACAACGAAGCTTTATTGGCATGAAGTACTTTGTTGCAAAGATCTCAATGTAAAGTGGAGCGAGGATAAAATAGCTCTCTAATAATTTGTAGAAAGAGAGGGTTTTGAGTTTCTTGTAATCTTAGTGATGAATCCAACCAAGTCTCTATTCAAAATTTAAATTGAGAGAACCTACCATTTCTAATTGAAGTTTTTTTACTCTTAATATCCGAAGACAAAAAAATGATAGTAAATTTGTGTAAATTTATTCCTGAAACATCAACTATGACAATGAACGAATCCTAAAAAAAGATTATTAGGCATTAAGGGTCTGTGTGGGAGCCTACGACTTCTTGTAAATGTGTTTGTAAAGCTGTTGTAAATAAAAAATATTTTTTAGTTGTTATAAATATTATATATATTTTTTAAAATTCAATAATATTTTCTTATAAACACCATTTTTTAGCAGATCTAGTTCTCGAAAACAGATTCTTATTTTAGAATTTTTTTGAAAAGCAATAAGAAAGATAAATGGCTATTTGGCGACAATACAAAAAGTAAAGCAATTTTAAAGCTATCCTAAATATATCTTTATTTTTTGCAAAAATTAACATAGAACTTCTCCGAAAGACAATATATGATGCTATAATTGCAAGAAAAAGAGATCTCCAAAAAAAAGTTGGACACTTTACGAACTGTTCTAAAGTTGTGGTAGAAATAAAGATGGTCACTCGAAAGGATAGATTAAATGGACTCAACTCGAAAGAAATTAGCTCATTCATAAACTTTTTCAAATTTTGAAAAAAATTCTTGGTTATGCTTTCTTGCTCAAAAAAGTTATGAGCTTCAACTTTTATGTTTTTAATGCTTCGAATGGTTCTCCTTAAAAATTGAATTCTAGATTTAGGGCTTTGATTATTTAACTAATCTTGTCAACTTTTTTCAAATCTATAAGCCCTATTTTAGTAATTAAAAAAAATTAAATAGTTGATGTTTCTCTAACAATTATCACATATCAATACGATATTCAGATTTCTCTTATATTTAATCTCAATAATTTTTACATATCTCTCATCATGCAATAAATTTTTTATCAATCTATAAAATCATTAATCAACGTAACCACAAAATAATTTTTTTCATTAATCATTGTGTATTTTAGGGCCTCACATTTAAAAGACGATCAGGTAAGCTTATGAAAAGGATGAATTATATCTTCTTGAAATTAATTATCACTTGTCACTTTTCTTTATCTACACTCTTGTTATATAAATAATTTTAGAATACCATTATAGGCTACGTGTTCTTTCAAAATCATAATATATTTTCCTTTCTTTTTTTTGAATGTTAACATTGAAAATTTTCATTGTGAGAATTGTGAAATTGTAAAATATCTTCATGTTTCTTTTTCTAAAAGTGCTTATAGATTGTTTACTATTATTTTAGCCACTTTGATGTTTCAGCACCTTCAAAAATCTCTAATAATTTTGGAGCTGTAGGATTTGTCACATGTCATTGATTACATTCAAATGACATAGATATACTTTATAAAACAAAAATCTAATGTAAATCTTATTTTCTTTCCTTCATTGCTAGGGCATCCCCTAGAAGTGATGTGTTGTATGACCTAATTATGACGAAAAATGTGCAAATGCCGTTACACCAGCTCTCGAGTGTAGTGTTTAAAAAGCAAGGATGAATGCTCTCTGCGTAGTGTTTAATAAGCAAGTGCTTAATACCCACGTTATGGATGAATGCATGTAAAGAAGTCGATCCATGAAATCAGCATTAGAATAAAAATTTGAATTATATGCACTCTTACGGGTAAATTTAGAATTAATAAGTATTATGGTTCATATGAATATAAATATCTTGTGTAATCAAGAAACTAAATAGGTTGGAGAAAAGACTAAGGAGATTGATAATATAGATTTTAAACTTTAGTATTCGGGTAAAGGTCGTACTATAAATGTTGTTGGTATAATTATAAATAAGAGTTTGAAGGATACTATTATCAAAATTAATAGAATTGAAGATAGAATCATAGTTTTAAAGATTATTATTGATACTAAGTTTCTTAAAGTTATCAGTGTTTATGCTCCCTAAGTTTGGATATATGTTTAAAAAACTTGGAATGGCTTAGAAGAATTAATATAATGTATATTTTTTGAAGAAAAAATTTTTATTGTGGAAAATTTAAATGAACATATTGGTAGAGTGGTAGAAGATTTTAGAAGTATTCATGATGATTATAGTTTTGGAGTGACTAATGAAGACTGTAGAGCCATATTGAATTTTGTTTTGACATATGATTTCATTCTTGTTAATACTTAAGAAAAAAACATGGGCATATTATCACTTATTAGAATGGATTTATTAAAATGCAAATTGATCTTTTTCTTATAAGAAATATAAATCATTTAGATTGTTAAAATTGTAAGCTCATTAGTATTAAAAGTTTTAAGTGCCTAACATCAATTATTAGTTTTTTATTTTAAAACTCAGTGTTGGAAGATAAAATAACAAAATTTTTTATAGAATTAGATGGGCACTTAAATTGCTAAAAAATATTTTTATTAATATATTTCAAGATTTTAAGATTTAGGATGTTCATGAAGTTAATATTTTGTGAGATAAAATAACGAGTATTATTAAACAAACTGTAAAAGATGTGCTTGAAGAATCAAAAATAAAATCTTTTATAAATAAAAATAGTATGTGGTGTAATATAAATGTGTATGAAAGTTAAAAAAATAAAAAAAATTACTGTAAAGATTGATTTAGATATAAAAACTTGGAGAATTGAAACAAATATAAGATAGTCCTTAGGGAGCATAAGAGAACTATTTGTCATGCTAAGAATTCTACTTTTAATGATCTTTATAATAAATTAAATACTAAAGAAAATAAAAGCAATATGTATTAACTAGCTGGACAAAGAGATGAAAAAAATAAAAATTTAGTTCATGTAAGGTTTATTAAAGATGAAAATCAAAGAGTAATTTTCTTAGATGAAGATATTCAACACAGGTAGGTGAGATATTTTAATAAAATTTTTAATGAAGATTGTGAAAACATGATCAATTTTAGTGATCTTAATATCCTTAATAATAATAAAATTTTTTATTTCTATCGTCCCCATTAATAAAACAGAAGTTAATGAAGGTTTAAGTAAATGAGTGTGGAAAAACAATAAGACCTGATAGTATTCCAATAGAAATGTGAAAATATTTTGGAGAGCTAGGAACTTTTTGGCTTATTAAATTTTTTAATATTATTTTAAAAGCTAAAAAGATACCTGATGAGTGATAAAAGAGGCTATTTGTTTATGTTTTTAAGAATAAAAGAGTTGCATAAGAGTGTACAAATTATAGATGAATTAAGTTAATGTGTTTTACATTAAAGCTATGGGAGAGAGTAATTGAGCATAGGTTATGATGCTGTATAAAAATTTCTCAAAATCAGTTGGATTCATGTCGAACAAGTTTACTATGGAAGATATATATTTATTGAGATGTTTGATGGAGAAATATAAAGAGATTCAATATCTACATATGATTTTTATTGATTTAGAAAAAAAATATGATAATGTTCCAAAAGAAGCACTTTGGGGAGATCTAGAAAAGAAAGGTATTGATATTGCTTATATTCAAGTCGTTGAAGATATATATGCTAGAGCTATTACTTGTGTTCGAACACAAGAAGGATTGGCCTAGTATTTTTGTATTTCAGCTGGATTAAATTAAGGACAAACTTTAACCCGTATTATGTTTTAGTTATGGATGTTCTTACGGGACATTTACAGAAGGATGAAACTTAATGTATGTTTTTTGCGGATGATATCATTCTTGTGGATAAGGCTAGAGAGAGTTCAGGAAAAACTTGAATTATGAAGGTCTACTTGTGAGTCTACAGGCTTTTGTTTAAGTAGATCTAAAATTGAACACATGAAATATGATTTTAGTAGTATTAGATCTAGTGGTGGGGTTCTAACAATGTGTGAGCAAGTCACTAAAAGGGGTGAACATTTTAGATATCTCAGGTCTATTGTTCAAAGTGATGGTGATATAGATAAGGATGTTATTAGTAGAATTCAAGTTGGATGGTTGAAGTGGAGGAATGCATCAGACCTATTGTGTGATGAAAAAGTACCGCTCAAACTTAAAGGAAAATTTTATAACATGGTAGTGAGTCCTGCAATGCTTTATGACACATAATATTTGCCTATGAAAGAGAAGCATAAAATTAAGTGTTGTTGAGATGAGAATGCTTAGGTGATGGGTGAATTTACTCTTAAAAACAAAATGCGAAACAAATATATCTGTGAAAGTGTTGGGTTAGCTCCGTGGCAGATAAGATTAGATAGGGTCACCTTAGTTGTTTTTTTGCTCATGTTAAACATCGACCATCTGATGATCAATTTAGGTGAGTAAATATTTTAGATTTGACTTGTGTTAAGAAAGATAGAGATATACCTAAAAAGATTAGGGCATTTTGTATAAAAAAAATGATTTTAATTTATTATTATTAAATGAAAATATGACACTCAGTAGGACATAATGGAGAAAGATAATTCATGTAGTTGACCTGACTTAGTGGGATAAATGCTTGTTGTTGTTATTGTTGTTGTATTGTGTAGTGTATGACAAGTGTAGCCGAGTCCATATTTGATACTTGTTCGACATGTGTATGACACTTTTTTAGAAGTGTTGGTGTTGCATCGTACTATTACAATATAATTATTACAACCATAATAATTATAACATTGTAACGTAATCAATATTAGTATGTCATAACAATTTTATCGTGAGCTTAATCCTCGCATTTGAACATTATAATCATAGATCATATTATTAAGTTCCTAAACTTTTGGGCTATAAGGTAAATAATTATACACTAATTTAGAAACAGTCCAAAAAGATATTTTTAGAAGTACCTTGCAAAAGCTTTGCTTTAACATTAAAAAAATTGCAGTGGTGGCCATGAAAATTCACTTTAGTTTGAAAACTTATTTGAAATAAATTTTTAAAAGTTTATCAAGTGGGTTGCCATTCTGGCCATTATCAATTATTGACACCTGCCTGACCCCAGTAATTACCCATTTTTTTTTAGCCCAACAACAACAACTAGCCTTTATCTCACTAAGTGGGGTCAGCTATATGAATCCCTTTTCTCCATTGCGCCCTATTGAGTGTCATATTTTTATTTAATTCTAATAGATTAAGATCATTTTTTATACAATATGCAAGTTTTTATCAGTCTACCTCCGTCTTTCTTAACATTAGTCAAAGCTAAAACATCTACCCTCCTAATCATCAGATGGTCGACGTTTAATAGGTTCAAACCATCTAAGATAACTCTCTGTAATCTTGTCCTCCAGTGAAGCTACACCAACCATATCACGGATATATTCATTTCGCATTTTGTCTCTAAGTGTCAACCCTATACTTTGAGCCCAACCAAAAGTATTTAATCTGTACCTCCATATATGTAAGACCAAGATTCAGAACTATCATATCTAAATATTTATTAATCAGTTATCATTCTTGGTTAGTTAATTATATATATATATATATATATATATATTATGGAAAATTTCATTAAAAATTTAACTGGGCTGTTAAGTTGGATGGATATGAGTGTTAAGCAGAAAACAATTTTAAATTTTTAAATTGAGTATGGTGGAAATAAGAATATTAGACCGGACGTTAGTTAAACTAGAAATTGTAATTTAAGGAATATTTGTATTTGACTGTTTGTGGAATAATTGGAGTGAACAAAAAATAGAATGCTTATTGAAGGATAAGAAAATATATCTACATAAAATTTGCTTATGGATTGAGAATCAAATTGCAGATTTAAAGTAGCATATCTAGAGTTTCGGAAAGTGATCTGCGAAGAATATGCTTGACGCTTGACCAGAAAGAATGAAAAGTAAGGATTCATACTTCTATTACAAAATAGTATTTTTGCATGCACAAAATAATTTCATTTTATATGCTTACCATTTATTGTTACTTGTTTAGTTGCTCATGTCTTCAACTGATAGAGAGGTTATTAAATGCATTCATGGCTAAAGTCTTTTTCCAAGTTTGCCATACAGATATCTGCCTTGAAGCTCGAATATTGATTAACTGTTTATAGAGACGGAATATTAGTTGACAAGTTTATTTGGTAGGAGCATACGTAGTAGTTTTGTCATTTTACTTTTGGGGCATTTACATAATACCACACAATTCCTATGTATCTACATATCTTACACCGAAAGTATATTTTTTTTACATTTATGTACCCAAATCTTTAATATCACATCAAAAATATCATCATTTTAACTTTTAAAAGGCGAAATACATTTTTTCATGCATTCAAAAGGTGTTGTGTGTAAAAAATGAAGTTTAGGTGTTAAATATGTAGATGCATAGGAAACGAGTGATATGTATGTAAACCTTCCTTTTCCATATTATGGAATTAATCAACTAATTAACTGTTTTATGGATACATTTAGCTGTTTGCTCTCCCGTTTCTTGCCTTCAGCTTTCAGACTCACGCTGAATGGATGTTGATTCTAATTGCAGACCCTGATCGACCGAAGAACGACAAGGCAACCATTCTTGGAGATGCGATCCTAATGCTGAAAGATTTGACTGCTCAAGTACACAGACTTAAAGCAGAACACACATTGCTATCTGAGGAATCAAGAGAAGTGAGTAAAAATACTCTGAGATTCTGAAAATTGTTACCACATAAGCTTCTCAATATTTATTAGGAGATTGACCTCATACCTCTCAATTCCTATTTATTTACATATCTAACACAAAAATTTTAATTTTTACACACCTACCACCCTAACTATATGTAAAGGTGTATTCATCTTTTTAAAAGTTAAAATGGTGGTATTTTCGATGTGATATGAAAGATATAGGTGGCATGAATGTAAAAACACAATGTTTAGCCGTTAGATATGTAAACACATATGAATTGGGTAGTGTTTATGTAAATGCCCTCTTATCGTATTTCCATTCTCGACTTTCTTAATTTTGTCAGTTGACTCAAGAGAAGAATGAGCTTAGAGAAGAGAAATCTGCTTTAAAATCTGAAATTGATAACTTGAATACTCAGTATCAGCAGAGACTTGGATGTTTGTATCCTTGGGCCACAGTAGACCCTTCAGTTATTATACGTTCACCTTCTCCGTATTCTTTTCCCATTTCCGTCCCCATTCCCTCAGGTCCAGTTCCGTTTCATACGTCGATTCCCCTCTACCCGTTCTTTCAAAACCAGAGCCCTGCAGCTGTTCCCAGTCATTGTTCGTCCTATCACCCGTTCGCTTCGTCGAGTAATCCCTACGTCGAACAACAACCCACCCAACAGCTTCCCCCTCATCCACATCGGTGTAATGATGATGATCGTAGTACGACTCGGAATGAGTCACGAAGCTGGTCGTCGGAGCGGTTACGGTGTGGCGTTTCAGAGCGAAGTTCCGACTTCAGTGATGTTGTGACAGAGCTGGAACTTAAGATACCAGGATCTGCAAATCGTTCTGATTCAAAGTCAGCAATAATTCAGCAGGTTTTTTATTATAGTTGTAGTGGATTCTGAAGAACTATTGATTACCTCATATTTTTGCATTGTTTTGGGTATTCAAACTTGCTGATTTTCATTTTCCAAGGTTCATGAATGTCGTTTTGCTTCTCTAACTGATTTTGGTCATGTTTGGGGCCAAATTTATTTTGTAAGATTTACATACATACCACTCAATTTCTTTGTATTTACATATCACACATCTAAATTTCAATTTTTACTTATATGTCACATTACCTATGCGTGATAAGTTAAAATGTAGTGGTATTTTTTATGTGATATAAAATATTTGGGTGGTTTAAATGCAAAAAACAAAGTTTAGGTGTTCAATATGTAAATGCATAGAAATTGGATGTTGTATCTTAATGCTTATTGCCCCCCTTTTTTTTTTGTTTTAGGTCTTATTTAGGATCTTTTTTTTTTTTCGGTTTTTTTAATTTTTAAAACATATTTGTTTAGTGGGCTTTAACATGTTTTTAATTTTTTCATTTCTAAAAATAAATTTAAAAATTTTAAAACATTCAAAATAACTCTCAGGTGTTTTAAAAACCAAAAATATCTTAATCAAACATGTTTTGTTAAAAAAAAAAAGAGAACATAAAAAAAGAAATTTAAAAATAAAAAAATAGAAAACATAAAATAAAAGTGATCCCAAACAACCTCTTAGTATTTTTGTTTTAAAAAGCATATTAACTTAGGTTTAAACACACTTTAATGTTGTTTTTGAGTGTTTTTAAAAGCAAGCTAATTAATTTTCAACATGTCAACTATATTTTATTTCAAATCAAAACATAAACAAAGTAAAATGGAAATATAACATAGAAAACAAAAACAATCCTTTTTTACTAGTTGCATATTTTGCAAATTTTCTGTTTAAAGTTATTGCATTTTGCAGAATCAATCCACAGAAGTGAGGAAAGGATGTCGGTTGCGGCAGCTTCAGAGTAAGGGTGGCGAAAATCCAAATGGGAGCAGCTCGAGCAGGTGCTCTTCTCCACCTGGATTGCCAGCGAGCTCGTCGAACAGCAATGGAGGTGGCTCAGTGGCCAACAGCTCGTGAATTTGGGTTTAGATTAAGTCATTAGTTGAAAAACAAAGAAGAGGAAGAGCCATTGCTGAGTGCTGAAGAAGGTTAAGTCCATTATGCGTTCCAATCCTGGGCTTTGTTCATATCTGGTTTCTCCCCTGCTGTATCTCGGAAGAGAAACCGCAACTTAATGTTTATGTAGCATGGATTAAGGTTTTTTTATGAAATTAACGTAGCATTCTTCAGGGAATTTTAGTATTTAAAGTTATGTAAAGTAATGCATACATTCTTGTTGTTGCTATGTATATTATTTCCAAATAACATGTGTGCGCGAGTTTAATTTTTGTTGTTGGAGAGAGAAAAAAATATGGATTATTTCAGTAAGGGCATTTTGTGAATTGTATCATATTTCTGGCTAATCTCGCTTTTTTCTTTCCTTTATGGAAAGGACCTTATGTTTGTATATAAAAAAATGGATTTGTAATTTTCCGTAATCAAATCATAGTGAAATTTTTATTTTCTGCTCAAAATTATGAAAGGCTTGTATTTCAAAAGAATTTCGATGCATCTAAGGTGTGTTTAGAAGACGATCAATGTGTAGATTTGTTTGAATAAGCATACAAGTTTCATATGCTATTTGACTATCTAAATACTGTGGAAATTTTTTTAATTGTATTCCAAAGTGTTGATGTAGGTCTATTCCGACTTGGTATTAAGTATTCTTATTGACATCAATGAGTTTGTCTGATTGATACAATTGCTCTTAATATAAGTTTGATTGGGCATTTTGAGATTTAAAAATTATTTATTTCGAGAATCATGTTTAATATTTTTGTTGTGTCTAAGTATAATTTTATTTTGGGGGGTCCAATTTCGGAATAAGTAGAAGTTAGTGATGCGTAAATAAATAAGAATTGAGTAGTATGTATGTAAATGTGCCCAGAATGTTTAGCTGTTTATTGACAAGTGATTATTTATGTTACAACTAGCATGTTATTAACCAATAAGAAGCCAAAGCACTAATTTGAAGCAATGGAAGCTTTGACTGTTAAGACAAGTTTATTCATTTGATTTGGTACATAGACAGTTGGTGCCGTGCCTTGACCTCTAAGCCATGAATATAGTAAACCATAAATTAATATCAAAATTCCATAGATTCTCATATTTTATTCGGGAATTAAATCCATTGACTATCCAATATATAAGTATATTTATTTTTTGCTGTGGATCAAAACAGGCAAATAAAAAGTTGTATTTTATAAAATAATTATATATTTTTGCATAATTGACTCAAACCAAATTTAATTTTCTAGGTCCAATAAGAATACAATATGCTCATAGAATTAGATGCACTTAAATTTATGTTTTACAGAAGTGAAAATTTATGTACATTTTTATTAATATTATGTAAGACATATGGTTAGAAAAGAAAAAAAAAAAAAACACAATATGAGAATTCAAAAAAAGAACATTCTAATCAATAAGAACATAAGGTTACAAACTTAAAAAAAACAATTAGAATCATTAAGAAAAAGTGGGTTGCTTATTTATATAAAAAAGTTTAAAAAAGAGCATTCTAATCAAATAATAATCACTGTGATTTTAAAGGGATTAAAATTTTATACAAATTTTTACATAAATCTAATTGATGAGTGCTACAAAATTCACAAGGTAGAGTAATGAATTATCGTCTTAATATTGCACGAGAATCCAACAGACACTAAAACAATAAAAGTAACATGTAGTAGAGACACAAAAAATTTTTATGTGAAAAACTCAAAAAAAAAAACCCACAAAGCCTAGCCCATTCATGCCAATCCATTATGAGTTGGTGATTATATACACTAGTCCTTCTCCCACATGTGGGAAAGGACTACCTAATTCTTCACGGCATAATATTTTTTACACAATGGTCGAGAGTGACTGCAGTTGGAAACAATTATTGGAACTCCAGTAAACTGTCTTCGAGGTGTGTTGGTGCACAGCGTATCGTTGTTCCACAAAATACACTGTTGTTTTGCAAAACACGTTGGAACTCCGTAAAATATTTCTTCATGAGCAGACGACAATCCATGGTGGTCGAAGACGACTTGCGAGCGGTGGTCTACATTGGTTGACGACTGTATGAGCGAGCAACATTCACAGAACCTTCGGTGTAGAATATTGGAGTTCAACTTTTTCTCCTCTAAGATCTCGTCTTCCTTTGATTGAAGGTCAACACCTCATTTCAAGAGAAGATAAAGCTCTATTTATAGAGTATGGGAAAGACATCCCTATAAATAAGAAAGAAATATACACCACTCCATTAGACGACCCAAAGATTCCCTCTATCTGACAGCATTCAATGGACATTTAGGTGCCTTAGAGATGTCAAATTTGAGTAATCTTGAGCTCGTTGGATTTGCCTTGTCGAGACATTAGATTAGGCTATAAACTTCTCAAATTTGAAATCCATTTAAATCTTCTAATTAGACATGGAATGCTTACAAAAGTAGCTTAATGACTTGATTCGGGTTTGAATTGACTCGAATTAGACCAATTTTGGCATCATTAGGTCCTCTTTGTCTTGCAGGTTTGTTTGACGGCAAGCTTGCTGAAATTGGAGTTTTTGATAATTTTTAATTTGAGTTTGAATGCTTTTTACTAAAAAAATATTCTGCAATGATTTCTGTAGAAAGAAGAAATTTATTGATGATGTATGACTACTAGTTTTGAACTCCACAAGATAAATTGATTAGGATATCTTAAAATAATTTTGCTTCCATTTCATGTATGCCAAAAATCACATTCAAACCGTGACCCACTGGCTCGATTATTTATATAAATGACTTTAAAAGTTTTGAAACACATTTTAATTATTTTGTTATTTTCTATTTTTTTTTAATTTAGGGCATTTACAAATATACCGCACAATTCTTATATATTTACATATCTAGCACCAAAACTTACATATTTTCACACATATACAACTCAAATTTTTGACATTGTATCAAAAATATCACGATGACTACTAGCTCCTAAAAAGTGAAATACACTTTCCCATGCACAAGTTTTAAACGCCAGAATATTAATGATGTAAATATACAACTTGTAAGTGTTATATGTGTAAAGACAACAATTGCGTGGTAATTATGTAAATTTCTCTTTTAATTTTCGACCGATCAAATCTACGTCATGTTTCCTAAATTACACGTGCTCGTTAAAACTGGCCAAATCAAAAGGCCAATCCCTTGACTCTGCCATAGAATACCAAAAACCTCGAATGATGCAAATTTAACCCAAATCCAATGGAAAAAACTTGTTAGTCAGAAAAAGTGAAAGGAAAAAGAGTATACCATTTAAACATGTTCGAGTTAATTTGAGAAGTATTAAATATTAAATTAATATAATTTTTTAATTCAGACATCAGGTTCTCCGAAAAAACCAATTTTTCTGTTTGCGGAAATTCCACAAGCACCAAGCGTGCGGGAATTCCCTTTCTTGCTTTCCCGCGTCCTCTTATCTTACCATAAAATGATGAAACAAAAGAAGTGTACCATAAAAATTATCGAGTCGCCGAAAAAGAGAGAGAAGAATGGAAGGGAGAGACGATCATAAAACATTATATCGCTTGCGGGAGCGGGAGGAAGAAGACGGAGTAGAGGAAACAGAGGAGAAGAAGAAGGCGAAGCACGATGGTTGCCTGACTCACACTGGGCTGGATGTGAAGATAGACCCGGCCACTGCGCGAGCTGGACCCGGTTGGGTTCAAGAGAGAGATTCGCCGTTGGGCTCGAGCCGTCGTCCGCTACGCTCGACAGCTCAGCCGCAGCCTCTCCTCCTCCTCCCTCTCCCGCAGCCGCCGCTCCTCTGTTTCGTCCTTCGGCTTCCACGAAGACGAAGGCTTCGGCTGATCTGCTTACTTCCTCGCTTTTTAATCCATCTTTTTGGAAATCTTGTATTAATTTAATTTGCTTCTGTATATAAAGAATGATGCATCAATAAGAGCTTTTTTATATTTATTTCTGGATATCCTCATCAATTTTTTTTTTGAGATAAATCTAATAAATACTTCTTATGAAAAAAAAAATCATATTATGATGAATTTGGAAATCATCTACTTCATTCAGATTAGTGTCATAGATGAAGCATTATTACTATAAGAATGAAATGGTCATGTCATGAAATCACCATATATTATCCTAACCATCGGGTCAGTTGAATCAATAAGCACCCATATTTTTACGCGATCTATCAGCCAAGAGATATTAATTTCAGGCCGCTAAATAAAAGAGTTTGTGACAATACGGTTTAATGGACGAACAAAGTTAGGAATAAAAGAACGGAAGTGAAATGAATAAAGAAAATGAGTTGAATGAGATTATTTAATCAGTATTTTGTGTTACAAAAGAAGGGGAAAAGTGAGCATTGAAATCAATCTTTTATCAGAAGGGTTGTTTCAATGGTGGTAATGGGATTTTAAGCAAACTGTTAGAAGCAATGTAATACAGAAGATAGTGCTTAATGCAAGAGATTCCTACATAGTAATTCAGAATATAAAATTTAATCGGCAGGGCAAGGCCAGCCGAAGCAGCGGAACGAGAAGGAAAATCGGGAGAATACCTGCTTGCTTTCGGTCGAAGGAGATCCCTAGATCGAAGGGAGAGGAAGCAGGAGACGAAGCAGTCTCCGAGCCCGCGCGAAGGAGAACACGCTCCATCTTTCTGTTTTTCGCTCGCTTTCGCCGAAAAGATACTGCGGGAGAGAAAAAACATTTTGCGGTATTCTCGGAATAAGCTAAAAGCTGACTCCGTTTTTTTTCTTCTTAACACTAATTAAATATTTATATTACATTTCACACCTTAAATACTTAAAAACCATAGATTTTAGGAGGTTAGAAAACTAGTTACTGTGATTTTAAATTAATTGAATGCTTATTTAATTTTAAAAAATTATGACTTTCTTTGCTGGCTGCTCTCAATAATTGAATACTCAGGATAAGATTTTACTAAAGGAGTAGTGCCCGAGAAAAAGAGAGTTATTTAATTTTAAAAAATTATGACTTTCTTTGCTGCCTGCTCTCAATAATTGAATACTCAGGATAAGATCTTACTAAAGGAGTAGTGCCCGAGAAAAAGAGAAAAAAAAAAAAAAGATAACATAATAACATAAGTTTTCTCTGAACCGTTTCAATGTTTCATCTTGAAGAAATAATCTATAAATTTATAGAGTACATGATGCGTCTGATAAGTCACATAGTTGTCTTAGTTTAAATAGATGCGTTAAAAATGTAAATAATGTATTCTTATACATTTATATATTTGTAATTGGCTCTCTGATTCTTTAATATTCATATCATCATTGGTACTATTTTTGTATTCATAACTGTTCGAAGCAAGGTATTAATGATCTGCTGATTCGGTGGTCTGATGGTTGTTTGGTGGTGAAAATCTTTTAGTTGACCATGAATTCTTCAGCCGGCTGGAAGGTGTTCGAGCAACGTACTTTTAGGGTCATCTTAGTTTTCTCACACTTTATGATGGATTTAATCAATTACAAGGGCGTGCCAATATTCTCAAGTGCATCAACTCATAATATATTTTTATAAAAAATCTTTAAATTTTTCCTACAAAAATCAAACCTGCATAGTTATCGTACAGTTTAACCTTAGAAATCCATTTTCTAATCAGTTCCTCTAAATTCAACTCGAGTTCCAAGTTTCCGCTCGGCGCTAATCTATCTTGTCCTTCTTCCGGTAAAGCTTTGCGAGTGGTTTACCCGCCCACCGTTTCCGGAGAAATTCTTCTCTCCGGTCAATCCTCGCCGGAATATACCAACAACGGTCATCTGCCACCTCGCTCGCTGTTCGCGGTGCCCTTGTTTCGTGGGGGGTGAGGGTAGCGTCCTCTCCTTCCCTTCATTTAGCTCTCCTTTACCAGCTATTATCTCCCCAGGAGCTGTCGAGAGTCCGGAGATCCGATCCAATCACCGGCTGATTCCGAGTAGGTTGAGACGATCCCCACCTTCGAACTTGCTGAGGTCACACGGAATCATCAATAATGTCCATGTCGGATTCTGAATCGTCGTCCAGTGGGGATTACAAGAACTTCCGACAGATCACAAGAGAGCGTAAGTTTTCGCTCTTGAAATATTTTCTTTCTTCTTCCATTGGACGAGCGAATTAGATTCCTCTTGGAGTGGGTAATCCGAGTAATGCGAAAAATCACAAGGCAAGAAAGTGGATGAAGGAAACATAATAATTTCAGTGATGGAGAATAAAGTATTAAAAAGGTATTTTCATTGACGAGTATATTTTAGGGGGTTTGGGGAGAGTACAGCCAGTTTGATTTTGGAGGAATCGCTCGCCGTGTTTGCCAAACTAATCCAGTTCGATTTAGCTGGGAAAATATATGCACCATGTAGACAACATAGTATAGGTATTCCTTGAAATGAGAGATAAGGTGTTGGAAGAACAATAGTAAGTAGAAATTAGGAAGTTTTAGAACCTGACTACTGGTAACTCAAAATTATTTCGTCAAAGTTTTCCTTAAAATGACGAAATAATCTTTTCTGGTAACTCATGCAGTGGAGCCTGAATCAAAGAGCTTGATTGGTCTAGCCTGAATCAAAGAGCTTGTTTAGGATCAACGTGCACACATCAAAATCAAAACTATGAGTAGGCTGCACAATGGAGTCGCTGATTAGCTGCCTTAGACGGGATGAACAAAAGCAAGTTCTTCTTAGAAAGAACTGTGGTAGTCAAACTATTGAGCCCAGACTTTTTTTTTTTCAAAAGAAAAAATTCTTATGGTAAATTCCGTATTCCATCTGGTAAACCACGCACAACTAAATATGTTTGATAGCTTTTTGGAGCACAATTGATAGGATGGTTGTTGGCATCCATAGGTTGATAAATGTTTATAACATAAGCTTGATGGGAGTATTGTACTTTGAATATGAGGTACTGAAAATCGATTTACGTGATCTAGGTGTATAAAATGGAGAATAGAAGATGCACTAACAAGATAGTTGGATAAATTAATGTGAAATAATTATGAAGGAAAACAAAATATGAATTGAAATTATGCAAAAGAGAAAAACACCTTGTGCAACACTAGTACAAATGAATGCAGAATATGGATTCAATGATTCACAATGCTAATCCCAAATAGTGGGACCAGGTTAACGATCACAGTGGATCACAATGATAGGAAGAAAGTGTACAAATACATGTGATTCCAAAATTTATTGGGGTCAATGACAATGTTCTCTCAATCTTGGATGATAATGTGGATTTAACTTAAACTATATAATGTTTTGGATTTTATGCGGAATCATTCTTAAATAGGCATGCATTTTAGTTACAGACTATAGTAGATGAGACCTTTCAAACTTTAATTTAAGGTTAGAGAGCTTTTGAAGGTTCACCAAGACGAGGATAGTAAGATTTGTGGACTGGTTTGGTGGATTTTGGAGTGATTTGGTGGATTTTTGAAGGAGATTCAAAGAGAGATAGTTGAAACTTGTTTAGAGGGACAAATTAAAGTGGAGCCTTTATGTGGATGATGACTTGCGTTCTTCTTCTAGGATTTTCTTTTTTCTTTCCTTGTTTATCTTCTTCATTTTATTTCTTGCTCTTCCATTTCTATATGAATGAACACCTAAGGCCCCCTCTACTCATGCGAATGACTACTCATGCGAATGAGAGAGAGAGAGAGATTCTGGTTAAATCTCGAAAGGAATATGGCGGTCTACTACTATCTTGGAAGAGACAGAGCATGAGAGAGAGAGAGAGAGAGGCATATTAATCTTTATTCCAATTTGACATTTAAATGATATTAAAAACCAAATACAACAATGAGTTTATTTATATACTCCAATTAAACTACTTGCATCTTGAAAATAGGATCTAATACCAAAAAAATTAATAATCTTCCATCTTATTATTTCTTAACTACCTGCCAATATAATCATTGTAAAAGATGCTTATTGTAATGGGGTCGAGCACTATTAATAAACATTTATTTTTAAGAGGAAGAGCTTGATGATTGAAATACTTTGTGGATGAAATCAACTAGCGATCTTAGTGGAGTAATATCATTTCCTTTTTTATATAATTCATCCAATCCATGAAATAAGTATATATATTCTTTTAATGGGAAAATCATTTCCACCCCAGAAACACCCCCGCTCAACAATTAGATGTTTGAGTTTATATAAATGTACATGCCTATGTGGTAGGGCTTTCAGTCCTAAATTAGATATAAACAAGCCTTTTTACAAATCATTGGTTCTTCCAAACTAATTAGTCTTGATTATTTTTGAGTTACCTGAAGAACTCATTTTTTATTAGGGAATTCTCTTAAAAACTGTCTGATTTTTGAAGAATCATTACTTATGTGTATCATGGAGTTTTTTTTTCATTCCCATTAGCATCATTTTAATGGATCAAGGCCATCGAGGTGAGTATTTGGCTCATATCATACTATTTGTAGGTAGCTTGAGTTCGTTTTTGAAGGTTCTTAGGTTTATAATGGTTTTGTCATGTGGTTCGGTCCAACTCTAGTTATTCTTGTAAGATCTTTGCTGTTTTGGACTTTTCACATTGATTAGCGTGAGGTTTTTTTGTAAAATTTTTTTACTTAGGCCACTTCAAGGCTAGCTTGACCCATTATCTTTTCTATTGTCTATGTTAATTTTCTCATTCGTTTGCCACTTATGATTGCACTGCTCGTTCTCAATTTCATTGCCATTATCCTTTGTGTACCCCACTTTATTGAATTAAATGGAATCCCATGTTCCATGGAATTGTTTGTCAAGTTTTTCAAGTGTGGACGAAAGGTCCCATTATGCTCATTCGGTCAAATTGAAAGTGCGGAATGAATGTCCTATCATATTGTCTTTAATAGAGAGGTGAAATATATGATTCATTTTTTTTCCTTTTAGGTTTGCCAAGCTGTCGAACATGTGAGTTGGTTAGTTATGTTTATATATATATTATATATATATATAAACATAATGTTAAGAAAGGTTGATTTTGTTGCTTTACTCCAACCGAGTCCATTGACCATGTTCTTCCAGAAGGTTAAAGTTGGATAGAGAGATTGAGTAGGAGGCAAATAGATCAACAATCAAGGATTTTGTAATCTTTTTGGACCTACCAATGCCAGTATTTTATGTGGCGGTCTGAAAGGAACCCTAACAAAAATATAAGGAATCTTAAACCTAATCAATTGTCTTGCTTTTCTTGTTTGGTGCTTGATGCCGGAGTTAACCAAAATCACAATGGAAATGCAAATATTCTTATTGAAATTCATTAGGTTACAACGAAGACTTTTTAAAACAGGGAATAAGCGATTACAAACATAAAAGACACCTTGTGATCTGATGAGAGGGTTGTTGTTAAGGTAGGGGGTGGATGTGGGGGTTTGGCAGTTGTCGAAAGGCAGGACGGAAGGTTGAAGGCTGAAGGCTGGCGGTCGCTGGTTGGGAGATTGAGGAGTTGATGACAACATGTGGGTTGATTGGAGGGTTGGCGACAATAGTTGGGAGGATTGGAGAGGGTTGCGGCAACAGTTGGGAGGATTGGAGGTTATGGCATTAAGTAGGGAGAGGGAGGGGAGGTGCGTAAGTATATGGTGGAGGAAAGGCAGGCATCAACAAGGAGGATGACTGGAAAGATAACGGAGGGGGTTAGGAAATGATAACTATCCCCGCGGGAGCGAGTTAAAGCTAGAGCACCTCTCGAATCCTTAGAGATGATCACTACCTCAAACGAGTTACAACTAGGGTGTTTTATCATCTTTGGATACAATCCTAGACAAGAAAACAGTCGTTGACGACAAGCTGTACAAAAATCTCAAAAGTTTAAAAACTAGCCCTAAATAATGGAAATAACAAATACATAGTAGTAGATAACTAGGAGCGGTTGTGTGACAACCCTAACCCAAACAAATGGGTCAGTCGACTCCCTTGCCTCCCTCCCTGAATTAGTCTAACTTTCTAGTTAGATCAGTTGCCGACTCAGTCAAGCCCTACGTCAGTCTCCTAGGGTTGGGGAGCTTCGACTTCATTCGTCGAAGCTTCCGACTGCTCGTTGACAGTGACAAAGTTTTTGTAATCTCCCGGTACCGACAAATCTTCTACTATGGTTCGAGAAGCACCTGAATCCCATCGGTGACTGCATCGTCCCCTCAAGCACCTGAGGATTTTTCCCACTTACGAGCAAACATCCATATGACACAATCTTCTGGGAGCTCACTGTTGAACAAAATTGGGTCTGTGTGTCATGCATATGTCGCTGAATACTTCTAAAGTAACTTAGTTGTCTTAACCTGATATGAATTGGGAGCTCACTGTCAAATAGGAGTGGCCATGGCAGTAACCTTTCAATCTCGATGTACTAAAATGTTCTATGCGTGACTGTTCTATGTAGGGAATTGGTTTCTCAGTCCTATGCGTGACTGCAATCACCAAAATCGGTCCCACCGACGCAACTATGCTGGCTAGGGCACCCATGATCTCGAGTTATGCAGAATTGAGAATAATGATATGTTTCCCCTCCTCGGTGAAGTAGTAGTTATTTTTGAATCTGTCGTGCTGAGTCCTACAGTGAAATTGTCACAATCTCTCTGACAAAAGGTGGCAGATATCTATGGGTATCACATCACACCGCACATAATAGTGCAGTTGGTTTCCAATCAAAAACTCCATTTGGTACATCCAGTCAATGCTGACTTTGTTCCTCTTCAGACACATCAGAAAACACGGTTGGGAATGCCTCTGTGTGATGAGCACTAAAATCTTCTACCAATCTACCGACATGTCCATTTAAATCTCCTCCAATAAAAAATCTTTCTTCAAGGGATATAATTTGTATTAAGTCTTCCAAATCATTTCAGAATTTATTTTTAGACCCTATATCTAAACCTACTTGAGAAGCATAGACACTTATAATATTAAAAATTTTAGTATCAATAATAATCTTAAGGGCTATAATTCTATCTCTTACTCTAATAATTTTTACAACATTATCTTTCAAACTCGTATCTATAATTACACCTACACCATTTCTAGTGCGTCTCTTACCAGAATAACAAAGTTTAAAACCTAAGTTATCAATCTGCTTAGCCTTTTCTCCAACCCATTTAGTTTCTTGAATACATAAGATGTTAAATCTTTCTATGAATCATAATATCAATTGATTACATTCATTTACCATTGAGAGTATTTAAATTTCAAGATCCTATCATAATATTAATTTCATTAGTTTTATGTACTAACTTCTTTATCCGCATCCGTTCGTAATGTGGAAACCCTTGTTTATTTGACACTACACTCGATCGCCGGTGTAGCAACCATTGCACACTTTTCACTGTATTCAGGCTATACAACCCGTCACTTCCAAGGAACGCCCTAACACTTACACAAGATCTAAAGAATTCATGTCATTGATATTTTTCGACAAGTTTTACGCTGGCTCTCGACTACTTAATGCAATCTCCCACTTTTCACATCCGGACTTGGGACCGACAATGACAGTGTTAGAGAAATGGAGTCTGTAAGCGGAAAAAGAAGAGAAAAAAATAAAAAAAGATTGATCCACTTGGGTTTTGATCAAATGTTTGAATTGTCAATGAGTTTTTTGATTGAACTTAGTTGGATTTAATTATTGATGCAACTTCATATAAATAAATTATTTATTGATTATACAAAAAAACTTTAATTTTCATTCTGAAAAGTCATGTTGTACCATTGTTATAAAAAAACTTTGTTTGGAAATTCTATGCCAATGCAATCTTTTTGAAACTTTTATTCTAAAGGAGAATTTACTAGAATTGTTGTCCATATGTTGTCTAGAAAGTTATATTAAAATGTTTTGTATGTGATATTTGAAAATTTTCTAGTTTCTTTTGGTGAACAATTATAAAATTTCACAGAAGTCATCATGCATTAAAGCTATATTTTTGTTCATAATGCACCTTTTGTGTCAAAAAGATAAAGGGTACTAAGTATGATCCTATTTATTTTAATAATAGAAATAACAAACTATAGCGCAAGTGTGTCATACTGCCAAATCTATGACACATAAATATTCGTACATTATTTATAAATTGAAGAAAGCATAATCAATCATGAATTTATGAATAATTTAATAAGAAAATAGGAACTCTTAAGTAGAAATAAGATCGTTTGACTTTTATTTGCATTTGTTAAAGAGGGAGAAACTAGAATTTATTGAAAATAAGCCATCATGTAAAAAAAAAAAAAAGACTGACCAATGAAACTAACATGTAGTAGCCATACATAATATTGGAACAAAATATAATGCATTCAAGCTTATACTTACATAAACATGGATGGTCATAACTTTTCTCGAGGGAATAATTATATTCCAAACATAATTACTAATTTACTTAAAGTTCCATATTCAAATTGAAAAATTAAAATACTTATCCTTAAAATCACTTTCATTATAAACAAGAATAGTTTCCTCTTAATTCATTTTTTTCATTGCTCCATATTGTAATTTGGAATCTTCTTTAAGAAAATAGTTTCTTCCTCCTCACGTGTGTTTAACCAAGAAAAATAGGAAACCCTATTCTTATGTTGTTCTATGCGCTGTAGGATGCTTAAAAGTGCAAATGGGAGGTGCTATCTTGGTCGCTTATGTCTTGCAATGGTGCTTGGGCACGCCTAATTGTATGATAAGCCATAACACTTACTATTCACAAATTATGGTCATATTTGTGCTTTAAATAAATTTGTTGTTGACATTATATTCATCTTAAAATCACGAGTCACTCATCTACCCCTCCTTATTCCTTGCATCTGCTGGTGCTTTATGCCTTTTTATTTAGTTGTTTAGCGTTTATTGCTTTTCCTTTGAAACAACTGCGAGAATTGTATAGTGGAAATTGCCTGAGGGATAGGTTCATATGTAAAGGATAATGGGAATGAAAATATGACAGGTTTTCACCATTTCGGTGGGTTTTCATATCAACCCTATGCATGCCTTTTCAAGTTCTCATACACGCTACTGAAAATACAATGGTTTGACTTTCTTACTCACAATATACTCAATAATGTGATAGAAGTTTTTTGTTCCCTTGCTAATTGATTATTGGTGGAAATGGATGATTGAGGGTATTGTAAGCTTGAACCTGGTATGCCTAACTTTTTTGTTATTGAGAACTTGACTCTTAACTCATCATTTGCTCTTCTTTTTTATGATTTATGGATACTGATTTTTTGACAAAAAATAGTTATTTGATTGATATGATGCTTTAATTTTTAATGTAGCTAATAAATTATGATTTGAATTTTTATTGGAGTGGTAATGCAAATAGGATGCTAGTAGGTGGCTTATCTTGAATTAGCCACATTCAGAGGGAAACAACTTATTTTAGTTGAAGGTTTACCAAATAAGGGAGAGGAAAATCCATGGTTAGGTACTTTTATAGATGTAGCTGTTCCTAGTTGGAAGCAATATGAATACATTCATGGTCAATACTATTGCATTCACCGCTACATGGTCAGTAATGATTGGATTCATCAATTGGCCTATCAATTGCAAGCATCTTAAAGTGGTTAACTTTGTTCTTCTTTTGAAGAAGTAAAATAAACTCATATGCATACAAGTATGGTAAACTTTGTTTAGGATTAATGTTAAGTTGTGCTTTTGGTTGGTGCATGAACTACCAAAAGTTTGATCAATTTTCTTTAAATTTTATGATTTTGTATTGGCCCCACCCATTGAGTGGCCTAATGAATATCTCTAAAGCTGTATCATGCTTCTAAATGTCCTACAAAATTTTGCACAAGATGCTTTGGTTGCCTATGCTTATTAATATATTTTTTGTTTGTTAGTCACATTTGTTTACTGTATGGTTGCAGGGCTATTATATGAAATGCTTCGAACAACTAGGGCTAGAGATCCAAAACCAATATGGAAGGTATGTTTGTAAGATTTTTCATACTTATTATATTTTTTTAATGGAATTTATTTATTTATTTTTATTTTTATTTCTCCCGGTTAGTGGATTGCTTATTATTTTCATACAAAGCTTATGATAAAAGTGTAACTTGGCCATATATCAATCTTGATCATTAATAATCAATGAATTTATACTTTTTGCCTAATCTAAAGTTAAAATATTTTTATGTTGTATCTTATGTGCATTGAAGGATTGCCTAATCTAAATTTAAATATTTTTATGTTGTCTCTCATGTGCATTGATGGGTAAGGACTAGAATGATTTTGAAGATTATCTTGATTGGATTTGGCTTGTGGGACTTTTTATGGTGGAATTTTAACATGCAACCATTATTCGTATTGGGATTTTTTATGGTGGAATTATTAAATGTTGATTGTATTTAAATCGAGTGATTGCACTATAAATAAAAACTTCTTAAAGCAAGCACATCTTAACTTTTGGTTCATCATTTTTCTATTTAAAATGTATGTTCTGCTTTCCTTGGATGGCCGTGTTAGTATTTTAAGTTGCTTATTGTTGTGGCAGTCATTGCGTGGATTCGTCATGCATAGTATTGCCATTTAGGTTATCTTGTTTGTGCAACATGATGCTACTTTATCGAACATAGTCTTTGCACTCATGCATCTATTATCATATTTCTCTATCAATGAAATGTATTGGGTCTGTTTCACTCTAACCTAAATCTTATTATGCCTACTTCAACTTAGATTATTCCTTGTATAATATTGTGGTACGCTCATTTTTGAATTACTAGTTGGTTAAAGTTTTCAATTTGGATTTACCATTATTATTGGCTATGGATAAAAGGTAGGACACGAGGGGTGGGGGTTGTTGTTGGGCAGATTTCATATTGTGGAGAAGGACGATGTTGATCATCAAAACTTGTTTGGTGGAAGGAGTAGAGATGATCATTGAATGACAATGAGATTTGATGGATGATGATGCTCCACATCAATGAAATGGAGGCCTGAATCATTCACAATGTCGTGGATGGCATCATTATCCGAGAATTAGAAGGTATAGAGATTGACTACAGGTTGTATTTTTGTCTCTTATAATTTGGATTTCAGTTGTGATTATAATTGTAGCTTTGGAGTATGGAAGAAGAGTGCTAACTGCTGGTTATGGTAAGCCATGGGATCAAAGGATGGGGTTTGCTCTAGAGGATATGGGAGACAAGTAAGCTTAAAGAGTGGCTTCTCAGATGATGTCAAGGTGGATGGAATTTTAAGCAAGCTGTTATTAATTTATCGATTGAGCTCCATTGGTTAAAATAAAAGCATATATGAACGTAAAATATGAATTAAGGGTATGCATATGCTCAAATGATGGGGACCAAATCACATGCCTAATGTTTTGAGATTCTTTTATCTGATCTCAAATCAAATTGTCATTAATGTCTATATTTTGGATGAATTGACAAAAATAACCCTATTTTTTGTTGGAGTAAAAGAAAATGCATTCATTTTCAAAGGCATCTAAGCCAAATAGAGCAAGCTATGGCAAGGATTGGGATACCACCCTCTCTCTCTCTCTCTCTCTCTCTCTCTTTCTCTCTCTCTCTCTCTCTCTCTCTCGCGAGTCCTCCTTCCCTCCCTTCCTCTCCTTTGCTTATGATCAAAACTTGTTTGGTGGAAGGAGTAGAGAAGATCATTGAATGACAATGAGATTTGACAGAGGACGATACTCTTCATCAATGAAATGGAGGCTTGAATCACCCACGATGTAGTGGATGGCATCAATATCCGTGAATTAGAGGTATAGAGATTGACTAAAGATTGTATTTTTGTCTCTTATAATTTGGATTTCAGTTGTAATTATAATTGTAGCTTTGGAATATGGAAGAGTGCTAACTGCTGGTTATGGTAAGCCATGTGATAAAAGGATGGGGTTTGTTCTAGAGGAGATGGGAGACAAGTAAGGTTAAAGAGTGGCTTCTCGGATGATGCCTAGGTGGATGGAATTTTAAGTAAGCTGTTACTAATTTATCGATTGAGATCCATTGGTTCAAATAAAAGTATATATGAACGTAAAATATGAATTAAGGGTATGCATATGTTCAAAGGATGGTGGACCATATCACATGCCTAATGTTTTGATAATCTTTTATCGGATCCCCTCAATTCATCTCGACCTTTTCTGGGATGCCTTATCATTAATTTATATTTTTTGGATGAATTGAAAAAAATAACCATATTTTTTGATGGAGTAAACAAAAATTCATTCTTTTTTAAAGGCATCTAAGCCATATAGAACAAGCTATGGCAAGGATTTGAACACCCTCCTCTCTCTCTCCCATTCTCTCTTTCTCCTTCTCTCCCTCCCTCTCCTCTGCTTATCTTCAACTTTTTCTTTTCTAGCAAAAAAAATTCCAAGATGAGGTGTATTACCGGGTGACTTTTGATGGTCCCATTCACTTAACCCTCTCCTTCGTTGTCTCTCTAGTAGGAACCCACTTCAAGATGAAGAGTGGTGATTGGAATCCTGCTTTTCTTTCTTAACTTCTTCTCCAGTTACTTCTCCTTTCTCTTCTTGAAGCATGGAACTTAAATTATCTTCCAAGAAATTTTTTGCTAGTAATTTCTTTCTAAGATTCAAATGAAATGATTTAACAACTAATAACTAAATATGGGTCATCAATATCCTAGAAAATTCTTAAGAAATTTTTTGGAACCTACCATTAAGTCTTAATTTGCTGAAGTAAGTGAGTAATTTTAGCCACAGTTCTTTTTTCACTATGTAATTTTAGCCAAACTTCTTCTTTCACTGTAGCATATATTTTTAAGTTATTAAGGCACATATAGTCACTATGTGAATAATCCACTTTCTTAATCACCTTTTTGTCTCAAACTTTTCACCAGTTGTTCTTTGGGGCTTCATGGATGAATGATATGGAGGTATTTAACTAAGAAATTATTTATTTCTTAAAAAAGGGCAATTTTGAAAACTTTTCTTTTACTTGAAAGTAGATACCACATACTTAAGGTTGAAGATTTTAGAGTCATTCCTCAATACTTGATGTCTATGTTCTCTTAGTAACGATGATTGCTTTTGTATGGTTGACCCTTAATAACTATTAAATTTTTTGATCTACTAAACAAAACTTTAAATGCTAATGAATTAGATACTATTGAATTTCTTAGCAGGTGATTAAACATAAAAGATGAATAGATTATCATGGCTTTAACACTTTTTTGTTGGAAAAAATGGAGGTCAATTCCCAAAATCATAGAAGCTAAGAAAAATAGAGAATGCACGACGTGTCCTGAGACAAACTCATCTTGTTTAATTGCATAACAATATACCTAGGAACCCTAACCCTATTGTTTCAAAAAAAAAAAAAAAACAATCTAAGCCTTGAAAAATTCTCGTTTGAGTCAAAGATTATATAAAAATCAAATTAAATGAAGAAATCAACAAAGTCATGACAACGATACAATCAAACACCACTCATAACAATAATCAGGTTTATGATATGACAACAATACCTGTCAAATTAAGAGTGAGTTGGTGGATTGGGAGGTTACTATTTAAGGGAGATTTATCATCATAGTAATTCATGGCAAAACACACAAAACTAATATATAAGAATGGTTGGATAATGAGACAAGCCTAATCATGAACATCAAGCTACCATTTCACCTCAAATAGAAAGTGTGAATGAGATGGAGAGCTAAGCTACCAAATTACCTGAAGTCATAAATAGATGAAAAGTAGAGTGCAGGGATCAAATTAGAGGAGCATAGATCAATATTAACGATTGAAAGGGATACTTAAAGAGTATTAGAATAATCAAGAGCATATGCCAAAACTCAATATCTCGTGACTGCATTTCCAGTGCCAATAGCTTCATATCATATAAACATCTCATAATAAATTCTTAATCTAGCCACCCAGTCCAACTAGAGAAATTGTTTAACGGATGGTAGTTATATACCAAAACCAACTATAGTTATCCACAAAAGCATAAGATTGTGTCATGCTTAAACCACCACCACCAGTAAGCATACTTCTAGTTCAATTAAAAGCAATGAACCATTGACCGTACCCGTTTGGTGAGAAAACGTTCCTTCATGCCAAATGTAATTGATGTTGTAAAAACAAGTAGATGTATTGAGTCAATTAGGTGTGCATTAGTTGGTTTAAATTGAAAAATTGAACCTAACCAGGCATATTTGTTTGATTTTGTTCAGTTGATGAAATCACAATTAGGTTTTTGTTCCAATTTAGGGGTTATTTGGATTTCAGTTATTGGTTTAGTTTGAAAAAATATGTTAAATCGAAAAATCGAATTATATTATGGTTAAATTTAATCCATCAACCAATTTGTTCTATCAATCAATATAAATAGACCGAATGCCCACATTTTTTATTATGATTTCAAAATTTGGCTTAAGCAAAATTGAACTGAATAAACTAAATTATATTTAAGTTTAGCTTGGTTCGATTCTATATCTTCTTTAGTCAGTTTAGTTTTGTTTGTTATTTGGTTTGGTTTAATTGGTTTGATAAAATTTTCACAGATTTGATCGATTGCACAATACTAGAGCCAATAGAGCACAGCAAAAACTAGAGTAAAAAAATAGAGCTAATGGTTCCTAACAAGGAATATAAACATTATGAACTTGCAAAATATATGAAAGTATAAAAAGGATGAAGAGAATCCCACACAACTTATTCTAAAATTTTAGAAATTGAGCAGCTAAATACTTGATTGGCAATAATAAATGAGCTAGCAAAAAAATAATACTAGCATCCAAAAGATAATATAAAATAATTCTTGTCACGAACTGCAAATCTACAACAAAGCTTGACTATAAGAGCTTAGTGCTTCATACTATTGTGAAGTGGTTCCACAATGATCCAATGGCCTGGCAACCAACCTAAGCTGAAGTTTTTGATTTGATACTGTGCCCATTTTTGCATTTAGAAGGATTGCTTTTACTAAAGAGAGCATCAACGTTTGTCCTCCACGTATTATGGATATTTTTTAGTTATTAAAAAATTGTGGAAAATATTTTGAGGACAAAGGTGAGGGCTATGAAAAAAAGAATCTATGAAGATAATGAGCAATTAGCAGAAGTGATATTGCATTTAGAAAAGGTATAAAAAAAATACATGACATGATAGAAAAACATTTAAAGAATATAATTTTTATGGATTTTAGGTTAGAAGAGCAGTTCAAGCGCATGCCAAGGAATTCTGACATATGTGAGAAAATCCAACATCTTCCTGCACGAAGTCATCCGTGCAAATTGTTTATCCTATAGTTGAACTTCTTTTAATCAAAATAATGAATGGCAATATAAATTTCTACCAAATGTTAGAAAAGAATGAATAGCACTAAATTGTGAGCAGAAAGATACAAGTTTCTATGGGACTTTGTCTTGATTGACAAGAGATATAAATGATAACAGAGTTTTTCCATTAAGTAAACATACATTAAGGATATAGCTCTAAGCATCTTCCCAGCTCCATTATCATTGATAGCATAAGCTATAGTTTTTTATGTAACCTCAGATGAATAATATTGATGGGTATATAAATATCTCAAACATTATGGCCATAAATCCAAAGGTTGATGATTGTGGTATTTTTATTTTATCCAATTGGCCCAATGCCCATTTGTGGTTATAGTATATCAATCAAGCTTAGGCCTTGTTACAATGTTCTTATGAATATTAGGTTTACCTTAATCACTTAAGTTTTTGGGAAGATAAATGGCGTTCCGAGAAATAAAATCTCATTCTCAAGAACATTATTAGTTTGAGTAAATATATTAAATATAAATGAGTTCTAATGAAGAATAGACTTGAGAATAGAGAAAGTATGGGTCCAACCGTTTATTAGAGCTAATATAGTAGTTTTCACAAGCTCGAAGCAACCCACTTAGGACAAGAAGTAATTTTTCCAACTAAATTATTTTGAGTTTATTTTATAGATAATGGTGTGGCATAGATAAGCATTAATAATAGAAGGGGAAAGAGGAAGTCTCAGATAAACGATAGAGCTTACCTGTAGGGGGATCGTTAATGTTAGCTAGATTGTTACTATGATTAGTGCTAATATAAAACATAAACTTGAGTTTTTGTGATGTTTAAAGCCAACTCAAGTTTATTATTGAAATAATGAAGAACGGAATGCAAAATCTTATGAAGAGGAATATAAAACTTACCCAAGGTAAGCACATTGTTCACAAATAAGAGTTGGAAAACTTTTGGGATTGGTTGTGAGATTTAGGCCCTGTTTGGGGCGGCGTTTGGGCATTGATTCATATATGTTTGGGGCATTGATTCAGGGTGCAGAGCTCATGGCTCGGCACGAGGCGTTTTTAATAAAACACGAGCCGCAAGTTCACGTTTCTTATATTATTTTTTACTGCGATGCCCTGTGGTATCACGATTCGGTTCTGTTTTCGCGTTCGTTGTCTGTCCTAACCTTCCCTGCAAATCTCTCGCTTCCTCTTTCCTAACCTCTAGTTATGGACTTCTTCTTTCTCTAGTATCCCCTTTCCCTATCCTTTCTTGGTGGAATTGCAATTGTTTTTTGAGATATTTTGGTTTCTCGATTCTGTTCTCAGCCTCTTGATGGCTGCTGATGCTTCGAATTTTGATATTTCTGTTGATTTTTTTGATGGTTTTGCGTGAGAATTTGATTTTCATTGGATAATTTGAGAAGCGGTGGTATTGGTGTTGCCGATGTGATGATTTGTTGTTGGGGATGGTGATGTCGATGTGGCCGGGAGGGGTTGGGGATGGTGGTGGTAGAGCCGGCGGTGTTGGTGTTTCCGTTTGTTGTGAATTTGAGAAGAAGAGTAGGCTTTATGGGTTGTGTTGTGTTAGTCAGTGCCGTGGGTCGTGTTGTGTTGGTCAGTGCTGTGGGTTGTGTTGTGTTGGCCATTGTTGGGCTGTGTTGTGGTTTGTTGTGATGTTGTGTTGGCTAGTGTTGTGATTGTGGGTTGTGTTACGTTTTTCTTGGGTTTCTTACCCAATCCGCACTTACGGGTATTTTTAATCTCTAGATATTGCCAGAAAATATGTCTCAATTTATATCTAGCGGCTAGTGTGAACAAATGTAATGATTTATAATAGATTTTCACACTAGGGGTACTACGCAAGTATACGTATCATTTCAAGTAATATATGATTTTCTTAAAAGCCGCAGTATCCATCCCACAAAGAATGCGACAATTCTTAAAATTAACTTACAAAAATTCTATTTAAATTGTAAATTAAAAATATAAAATATTTAAAATGATATGCTGACTAAATATTACTACTAAAGAGCATAAAAATAAAACAACAACTAAATGTAGCAGCTTAACAAAATATAACGAGTTTGGATATTATGAAAAATCTTTCTTCCTGCAAAAAAATTTTAATCTATGTAAGATTGAAATGATTTAAGATAAAATTGAGGTATTATGACAAATAGAAGCATACCTTACTCTTTTCCCCCTTCCGGTGCATGCAAACAACATTAGCTATTTTAAGGTCGATTCCTTAACATCTCAACTCCATATCAGTGCTATCTAGCCTCTCACATCTAGATGCCCCTAGCTTATGTCACCACGATGGCCAAATCCCAAACTAAACCTTAAGCCAAATTGATAAGACTCTAGTCTGTCACTTTGGATCTAACCAATTCTACGTCCATCAAAATTTATCTCCCTATTTATTTGCACTCCCCCTTAGGTGATCACAATGACTCTGCCTAAAATGAAGTGTGATATTCACTAGTTCGGTGAAACCATAGCCCTCTCAGGTCATTGTGTTTCTCAACGGATTTTAAGCTCACAAGTAGCCAGTTTGCAATGTAAATGAAGATTCGATGAAAATACCATCATGATTTTTAAGAGTAAAAAAAATCTTTAAATTATTCTTCAGCCCACATTATTAAGTCCATATGCAATAAAAAAGAAAAGAAACTATTCATAATTCACGGAGATTAAACAAAAACAAAACATTTGCATTTAAATCGAAGTCTTACAACAAAAACTTTAACAAAAATATAAAATACTTATGTCTCTCCCTAAGTGAACTTCTGGAGTTTTTGGAGCTTCCTTCAAGCAATCTCCAAACTACTTCACACTAAAACACACTCACTCTCACACTTGAGCATAAAATATGAAAAACCTAATTTACTATTACTGCCTGAGTGAAGTTTTTAGATCCCAAAAGCACCCTAAATTCTGCCAAATCCTTCTCATTAAATAAAAAATAGAAAATAACCAAGGGTTGCTTCAAACATTCCTACAAAATTAGGCCAAATTCGATATATCTTCTAGAAAAGTAGTTACTGGCGCTATAACGCCAGTCTGAGGCGTTATAACGCCCTTCTTGCTCGTCTGTGGCACTATGGCGCCAAGGGGTGGTGCTATAGCGCCACACAAAAATCTTTATTTTTGCTCATTTTTTCTCTCATTTTCTCTAAATGTCCATTCTATGTACCTAAAATAAAAAAAAAAAACATGCAAAATACATTTCTTTGAAGTTTAATAACATTAAAAATGTATATAAAAATTTTATAAAACATGCACTAAAAACATGTTATTTTTAGGTGGATCAGTTTCCCCAAACTTAAACGTTACTTTTCCTTAAGTAACTCCTTATACTATATAAAATTTATAACATGTGGTAGCAAATTTAACTTAAAAATTTATATACCACATAATTTAACTTAAAAATTTATATAATTTCCGCTTTATAAATGCTACAGTGAAACTTTTAGAAAAAATTTTAACAACTCAGGTTAAAAACTAAAATACAAGAACTAAAATACAAGAATATCTAGCATTTGGCAATTAAGTTTAAGAGTTCTGATTTTTTATTTATTTCAAAAATAACTGCAATTTATCATACTTGAGATACTTAGAAGAATTACCAGAAAAAGAATTTCATGAGAAATTTATTAGTAAAGATGCTAATACTTCTAAGTCTAAGTTAGAAATGTAACTAAGTTTCTTTTCTTAAGATAATTCAAGTAGAGCTAATTTTTGATTAGGTATCTTCTCAAGTTTCTCCTCACATATTTTTTTTCCTTTTTATTTTTGTTTTTTTTCTTTTAGGTTCATTTTGAATTTTTTCTTTTTTTTATATGTCATATGAGAATTACTATATCTGGATAGTCTTTAATGATTTTAAACTCCACTATCCTCCTCTTAAAGTTAAAAACATAGTATATTTCTTTACTTTAACAAATGTGTATTAGCTTTAAAGATTTTTCATAAAGTCTCAATTCTTTCGTTTTAATTATTAATCTAAGATTCTTAATATTTCCAAAAAATATAATTTTCTGCCCAAAACGGCTAATATATTAAATAGAAAGAAAGATGCCTACTTAATGCTTCCTAAAATAAAAGGGATTTGAGGTGGGCACAAAATAAAAAAAAATTGGTATTTGAGCTTAGACATTCAAAATCATTAAACGTGTTACACCAGATATAGTGAGTCTCAACAAAAAAAAAATGTGGGTATAGCAATTGAAAAAGAAAGACTACTTGAAAGTCTTCCCTGAGAATGAAAGTCTTCCTGAGAAGAAGCTTGAGGTAGACATATAATCAAAAATTGATGACTGAATCCTCCCCTAAATAATAAAACTTGAAAAATTCCCTTAAGAAAATTCTTCTGATGTTATACTCTGAAAAGAGTTAAGTGATAACGTGTCTTTGGGCTAACTATTAATTGACTCAGAAACATCTTTGGGAAATAAAAAATATTTTGATCACATGAGCAGAAGTTTTGAAATATGCTTAGGCCCAGAAAGAAAGAACTAAATTAAATGACTATGTTATTAGCAAATTAATGTAAATTCTACCTTGAAGTCATATCTTTCAGTGCCCAGAAAACTCCTCGACATCAATTCAAGAACGTCAACGATTCCTCAAAACAACATGGACAATCTTTACACAAATCAGTGACGAAGAAACGACATCTACTACAACAACGGAGCTACAAGCTACAGTCCCTCGAGCTGTGATGTCCTTAGAAATAACACATCTTTATGTGTACTTGAAAGAATACAATTCTGATTGTACCTTAAAGAATGAGTTATTTTTACACGCGCGTCTGATCAACGGATGGTATCTCAAGAAGTGTTGCACATCGTGATGTTTAAAGATAAGGCCCCGTTCTTCAAAGCATCGATGTCATACTTGTTTAGTTTTGAGTCCAAATCCTACCAACAAGGCAAGAAAAAGAAAACTCACAAAACATAAACAAAGATCACACCAAAACACGACAAAATAAATATAAACTCAACATCAAATTAAATAAAAAAAAATCAAAATTTTGAATATCTCCAAGTTTCAACCTGGTCAGGTTGAGTCCTCTCGACTTATCGTTAGTTACTTCTCTCGACCCGAAGTTTTCTTTCACAGGAACTTTGGGTCCCCTTTTTCTCATGCGGGGGCTTAGTTAGTTCTACCTACATGGAACTGTACCCTTCTCAATCGTTTGTCTCATATGGATGAGGTTTTGGCTGGTTTTATTGATATGAAACCACATCTCTTCCCGCACAAACACTTCTTTGATCAGCTCTTGGGTTGGATGTGAATCCCCTGACATTCCTTCTCAATATGATTTCTTTCTATATGGATTTTCCACAGTCCTCATGAACTTTGCAATAAACTCAGCATTAACACAATAAAACTCAGCATTCACACAATTCATACAACAATTCCCTGCGAGCACACATTCCGGGGTCGATGCAAGGATTTCGACTCCCATACACATGACATTTCGTGGTCGATGCAAGGATTTCGATTTCCACACATCGACATTCTAGGATCGGTGCATGGATTCCGATTCTACATTCACGACATTTCAGGATCGATGCAAGGATTTCAATTCTGACACACACGACATCTCGAGATTGATGCAAGGATTTCGACTCCCATACACATGACATTCCGGGGTCGATGCAATGATTTCGACTCCCATATACATGACATTCCGGGGTCGATGCAAGGATTTCGATTCCCACATACATGACATTCTGCAGTCGATGTAAGGATTCCAACTCCCACAAAATTTCATACATTGCCACATATCTCACCACAAAATTCCTCTACAAACACCCACAAATTTTGATTTGTTCCCACCAATCTGCATATTTCTCACAAATCTACATATTTGCAACATTCATGACATTCCAGGATCGGTGCATGGATTCTGATTTTATATTCACTACATTTTGGGGTCGATGCAAGGATTTCGATTTCTGCACATGATATTTTAGGGTCGATGCAAGGATTTCGATTCCCGCACATGATATTTTAGGGTCGATACAAGGATTTCGACTCCTACACACATGACATTTTAGGGTCGTTGGAAGGATTTTAATTCCTACACACATGACGTTTTAGAAGCGGTGCAAGGATTCCGTTTCCTTCCACATATTTTTTTCACATTCCATCCATAAATTTCTCGCATTCATGACATTTCTGGATCAGTGCAAGGATTTCGATTCCACATTCACAATGATTCTACATTCACAATCTTTCAGGATCGGTGCAAGGATTTCGATTCTACATTCACAATTTTTCAGGATCGGTGGAAGGATTCCAATTTTACATTCACAATCTTTCTGGATCGGTACAAAGATTTCGATTCTACATTCACAGTCTTCCGGAGTCGATGCGATGATTCCAACCCTTCATTCACAATCTTTCATGATCGGTGCAAGGATTCTGATTCTACATTCACAATCTTCCAGAGTCGATGCGACGATTCCGACCCTTCATTCACGATCTTTCAGGATCGAGACAAGGATTCTGATTCTACATTCACAGTCTTCCGGAGCCGATGCGACGATTCCGACTCTTCATTTATTACATTTTCAGATCGGTGCATGGATTTCGATTCTACATTCACAATCATTCTAGAATCGGTGCAAGGATTCTAATTCTATATTCACAGTCTTCCGGAGTCAGTTCGAGGATTATGATTCTTCATTCACTACATTTTAGGGTCGGTGCAAAGATTTTGATTTTATATTCACAGCTCTCCAAAGTCAGTTCGAGGATTCTGATTCTACATTCACAATCATTTCAAAGTCGGTGCGAGGATTTCAATTCTACATTTATTATTTTTCGGGGTCGGTACATGGATTCTGATTTCTTCCACAAAAGTTCTTACATCATAAATTTTCACAAACCTCTGCGCTCTCAGTTCGACGATGTTCACAACAATATCTGTGAAATCCAACACCCAATGTCAAAGATCTCTACTCTCACATTTCCACAGGTCTCCATACAACACTAAAACAAACCAATTCGACATGCAAATTTGGAATCTCAAACTCACGATCACAATCTAAAAACACACCTACAAATCCCCAGCGGAAACTCTCCTTCTTGAGCTGGGATTTCTCGAGTGGGAACCCCAACTTTAGTTTGGTTGTCAAATCTAGTTTGACATCCGGTCTGCTCTAAGTAGATCTACTTACGCAGACTATTTGGTTTTGTTGATTGCTTCGGTTAACACCAATACGCACGGTGTGCTTGTCTCGCACACCACACCTATTGGCCTATTGGGGGTTCATTTTGTTGACCTCATTTTTGGGTGAGGTCTTTATTTCTCTTCTTAGAGCCTAGGGTCTAGGCTTAGGTTTTCTTTGTTTGACCCTCTTAGAGGACTAGTACCAGACCCACTCCATTTAGAAAATTCTAACCACCTCGTCACTCCTTCGAGTCTGGCATGGGCGGTCCCGAATCCGCGACATTTCGCTGAGTTGATTAGAACTGACACATGAAACTCAAGTCGAGTTCCTACATTAATAGGAGCAGCCCCTAGGTAAACCTTTTGTGACTTGAGCAGTCGCGAACATTGATTTTTGCGCACGCATCGCACCACTCACGATTTTGACTTGAATTGACTCGCCCGTCGGCGAACTCATCCGTACGACTCCGGATGGCGAAACAGGCCACACTGATGCATCCGAGACGTCAACTTTAGCTGGGAGGGATACCCGTATTGTTATGGTTTCACGTGCAAGTGACACTCACGAAAATCGATGCACATTTTTTTTAATTAACGGTGCATGGGCTCGGGCTCAATCCAGGTTCGACTCGGGTTCGATTCGGGTTGGACTCGGGCTGAACACAGGCTAATTGAGTCAGCTTATATGATTTTGAATTTTAAACTTTAAATTTCAAATTTATCATTTAATCATCCCATTAAACTTTTCCAAATATGTTGTTGTTGCTCAAGGAAACCATTTAATTCCCCGCCAAAGCTCTACACGTAACGGCTCCTAAAGGCTGCTGATTAATTCACCCCGCTCCTATTCTAAATGGAAGGCTCGCCTTTCTTCCTCCGCGGTTTTGCTCGATTCCTCACTGGCTCCCCTCTCTCTCTCTCTCGATTTGATCCTTCTCCAGGCTCTCTTGACCGCTCAACCTCGCATCCTTCTCCCAGACAAACCGAGGACCGCCCAGGCTCACTCGACCTCGCCACCCTCTGCACCGCTCGTCCTCGCTCGACCTCACCTCCCTCTGCATCGCGAACTCCTCTTCCCCGCTCTCGACGAAGTTTAGCCCCTCACTCGCTCTTCTCTCACGCTCGCCCAGAAACTCTCCCGCGCTCACCTGCATCGACCTCCACCTTCTTCTCCTGCTTTTGTCTGCTCTCCTCTCTGCGAACCTAAACCTCTGCTCCTCTCTGCAAACCGAATCCCGCTCGCCTGCGGTCCCTCTCGTGCGACAGAAGCCCCCTGTTCCTTTTCTCTCATGTGACTAGGAGCCTTGTTCACTGCCTCCTGCACCGAAGCCCTCCGCCTCCTCTCTTCCTCGCGCAATCGAACAGTCGTTCGACTCTACTCCTCTCTCCCGCGGTCGAACAGCTCGTCGCCCGTTCGTCCCGCTTCTTTTGTTGAGAGGCTGCTAGTTGTGCTTTGAAGCGGGATTTGAGTACATTCTAACCCTTATTTGACTTTCCTACTCAGAGTTCTTTCAGGTAAATTACATTTCATTCCTAATTAAATAATGTTTTGAAACTTGTATGCCCTGGAGCTCAGTTGCTGGCAGCTCCGTTTCGTTGGACACGCTTGAAAGGTGGTATTGATGTTCAATTTGAAGTCTAGATGTTAGATATGTAACTATGTAGGAGCTGAGTGGTATGCCAGTAAATCTTTTGTAACTCTTTTTATATTCTACATTGGCACTCGATGTTCTCTCCTCTGCACTTTAAGAATCATTTCAAAGTCATTTAATCTGCATTGATTCGCAGGACTATCTCACAACTGTTGATTCTAATTTATTCTCTACTCTAATTGGAAGTTCTGTAATTATCTATAAGTTAAACGATAGTGGTAAGTTGAGAATATCATTATAGTGTGATAAACAACTAAGCATGATTAAAAGATTGGTGACGATTGAAATCTTCCGTCATTATGGGATCTTTTCTTATCAAAATCATAAAGAGCCTTATGTCTATTAAATGAGCTTGCCTACCTGAATTGTTTTTTTTAGGAAGATTTACGATTTACATGCATACCACACCACTCTTATATTTTAACATATCTGAAATTTAAACTTTCTCTTTACACCACCCGAACCCTTAATTCTACATAAGAAGTGTTTCCATTGCTTAATGAGAAACACGTGTTTGCATCTTTAGGATTTATACACTATTTTGGGACCGCACATGGGTCGATTTGACATGATTTTGTTTAATTGTTTTAGACAAGCTTTGAGGGCTTTTTTTTTTCTACCCGATATTCTTGGTGATCTTGTAAAGGATTTAATAACCATTTTTATGGCTGCATGTTCACTGTTTCGGAAAGATTAAAATATTGTCTTGGACTCGCTAAGAGAGCTGTTTAGGAAGCTTAGGATTGTCGTTTAATGCTGTTTTGAGCTGAGAAAATGCTAGAAAGTGCTGTTCGAAAGCTTACAAGTGTTGTGGGCTGCTGTTTAGTGCTTTTTGGGCTAAGAAATGATTGTATAAGTGTTGTTTGAGGTTGTCGATCGCTGTTGGAAGCTGTAGGAAGTTTCTAGGCTGCTGTTTGGAAGTGTAAAATCGCAGTTTGGAGTCGTTGAGAGCTATAGGTTGCAGTTTGGAAGTGTAAAATGGCTGTTTGGAGTCGTTGAGGGTGCTGTTCGGAAGCTTAGGATTGCTGTTTGGTGCTGTTCGGAAGCTTAGGATGGCTATTTGGTGTTGTTCGGACGCTTAGGATGGCTGTTTGGTGTTGTTTGGAAGCTTAAAACTGCTGTTTGGTGCTAGGAATTGCTGTTTAGAAGCTTAAAAATGCTGTTTGGTGCTAGGGAGTGCTGTTTAGACGCTTAGAGTTGCTGTTTGGTGATTAAAAGTGTTGTTTGGTGCTAGGGAGTGCTGTGTAGAAGCTTAAAACTGCTGATTAGAAGTTTAAAACTGCTATTTGGTGCTAGCTAGTGTTGTTCGGAAGCTTAGAATTGTTGTTTGGTGATTAATAGCTGTTGTTGGGATTCCCTAGCTGCTGCCCGGAGCTGTAGGAGGCCTTATGATCGTCGTTTAAGCTTGCTAGTTGTTGTCTGGAGCTGTAGGAGGTCGGGGCTTTGGACCGTTGTTTAGGCTTGCTAGCTGTTGTTTGGAGTTGTGGGAGCTCTTTTGTGTCACCGGTTCTTTTACTTGCTGAAGCTCATATTTGATATACTCATTAAATCCTCAGTTATATTTGTTTATTTTCACATATGATGCTGACATTGCATCAACAACCGATACGACATATGCACATGTATATTTTATTTGTTGTTGTTTTATCATTGCAATTTACTCTTACTCTAACACATCATCCAGATACTAATTGCTATTTCATTTTCAAAACAAAACGGTTTTTCAAAAATTAAACAATATTTTCAAAACAAAAAAAAACAACAAAACAAAAGCATAACACGTACATTTGAATTTACGTGAGTCCCTCGGAGGAGGTAACCCATGGTTGCTAACGAGATCTCCTCGGTTTAAATGAGTTTCACAACTTGTTTAAGCTAAATAAGTTCAAAAGAAAATAGTGGTACCGGAACGAGAGAATCGTGGGATCCTAACTTGTGTCGCTCTAACCAACTTTACCCCCCCCATAATGACAACAAATCCAAAATTTGAAACACACATGATACAACCTTTTGAACCTTAGACGTTAGGACTGCTACGTCGACGAGGAATTTGAAGCAACTTCGTGGGCAGCGCGATAAGGAGTTTGGAGCGGAATATAAGTGGAGGTGGTCGTCATTCTACAACAGCAAAACGAGTCTACACCAACTAAACTTTCCTTGTTTAAACAACCCATAGGTATCTACTCCACAACTATGGAGGTGGTCGTCATTCTACAACAGCCGAGCGTGACGTAAATCCACACCCTCTTTTAGGCCCCTGCACAACTATGTTGTGCAGTAAGTCCTAATTCACCTTAGGTTCCGAGGTTGTCATCCAGAACGACGTAAAACCTCTTATCTTTGTGGGCTATTTGCATAACCAGTTATTATGCAAGTGTAAGTCCCCAATAATAAAATTGACAGGATTAAACATTCAAATAACATCCTCTCTAAAATATATCCGCACAGTTGAATAGTTTGGGAAGTCATCGATGTTCCTCCTCAGGATCTGTGACGTCCCCTACCCTTTACTTCCTTTGGACTCCTGAAAGAACTGTTCCTACTTGAGCCACTCTCACTTGTTTTTTCACGTTCTACCGTGAAAACAAACCTTGAATTCTTGAAGATTAGAACCACTGATTATTATCTAGAGTTTTCTCAAATGACTCCCGTCATTTGAGATGACTCCCGTCATTTGAGATATAATTAACTATAGGGGTTTGCCTTTATAAGGAACTTGGAACCCAGATAAAATAAACCTTATTTAATCTTTGTATTAGATATGAGAACTTATCGGTCATACATAAAAAGTTCGCAGACCAAATGAATTTCACAAATCTCTTAGTTTGCATGATTGGGTCTATCACCGAGGTATACACTTATCTTTCGGGAGGGTGTAGTATTCGCGATATCGGGCACGATTATGCAAACTATTGGACGAATGAGATCCATTTGGTCTCATTTTTCAAAAATTAAAACATACTACTTTCAAAACCCAAACTATATACTTTATATTTAAATTAAATTTTCAAATAAAAAAGTTGATCGACAGTGACATACATCGTCTGCATTTTAAAAATTACATCAACATATTTTTAAATGTAATTTTAATAATCTTTTTTTAGCAATCTTGATACCCACTGTTAAGTGAGGTGTATGAATTATTATTTGTACTGCAGAGGGACAAAAATGTCATTTGTTCAGAAACAGCTGTCACACAGTTATTTTCAAACTGTAAAAAACAAACAACAAGTCAGCTTATTCGCAACATATTCTGTGCAACAATTTTCTGGGGTAGCTATTGCACAACTGTCTATTAATAAGCTGCAGCTGCCCCAAAGAGACCTTTAATCAAATTGCTTTTTAACATAAGATTGATCAAGCATATAAGATATTTCGTTATAGCAAAAGACAATGATACGGTGATAGGGGAAATCTTGCTTCAACCCTCTAGATAGGAAGAAACGTTCGAAAGAACTATTGAGCTGATAGAACAGGAGACCTCGTTGATATAATATTTGATGAAACAAATAAACTTAGTGAGAAAGACTTTATCATGCTTCCTTTGTATAAGAGAGCCTAAAGTTTTGAAAGTGTAAATTATGGCATAAAAATTCTTAGATGAAATAGCTTTCTAAAAGGCTTTCGAATGTTTTCATTGATGAGCCTAACAAAAGGAAAAACTCCTTAAGTGGAAGAAATAAATGAAGGGACCTTGTAAATGAAGTTGCACAAAGAAATTGATCTATATTCAAGGATAAAACTTAGAAACCTAGGAATAAGGGCGATAAAAAACATGGCTAATAATTCTTCCTGGAGATAAAAAGAAGAGGACAACAGTAGTAATGCATTGACTTACCATATCCTAAGTAAATTGCAATTATTTAGCAGTAAAGCCATTAGTTCTTTGGGACTCGTTCAAGGAAAGAAAAAAGAAATAAAATGCTTCTTTAGCATCCACTGGCAAGACCTAAAAAAGATTGCTGGTACATTCATTGGAGATACTATTCCCGCAATGAATGTCTGCACTTAGGAGGCATAGTTGCTATTTATGCGTTGATCATGGAACTTGATGGTGTCATTAGCAATCTCTTTGTGTGTAAATATTTTGTTATTCTTCAAATTAAGAGACCTTATCATATTATAAGTTTGTTTTTGTTCTTATGACTCAAAAACTTGTTATATGCCTTTATACAACTAGTGGGCTTTTGTTCTTGTTTAAACGAGTAACTTTTAAAACTGGAGTGATATCTGACAAGAACATTGTCCTTTCTTCATAAACATCATAGCACTTTTAAGAAGGACAGTTTCCATATTGGAGTAGATATGTTTAAGTTTACCCATTTTGTCATCAATTTTAGAGGAAAAGCCAGAAATCTTTATCTTAAGTCTTCTTTTGACTTCTTCAAGCTCTTAAAGTTTTTGCAAAGAACAAACATAGGATCCATTTATTATGGATTCTTCAAGCATTGGCGATTACATTATGAACCTAGGAAGAGAGGACCAGTAATTTCTGAACTTGAAATTGGACTTCTGCTTCAGGTGGTGTTGGTAGTGAATCATAATATTAATCATAATTGTAGAAGGGCTCGTGCATGATTCCCTAAAGTATTGAGGTGATGGTGCATATATTTTCTATAAACGAGGCATCAATCAAGCTTGCAAGAGTTGGGTTCAAATGGTTCTTATTTGACTTGGTGAGAAAGGTTGGCCAACATAGGGGAGCTCATCATTACCAGAGAAGGAAAGAGCTTGTTCAAACCTATCCATAACTTTGAAGGGAATATAGAAGGAAAGAGCTTGTTCAAACCTATCCATAACTTTGAAGGGAATATGTTCACCATTAGTCTTCTCACTGAGGTGGATATTATTGAAATCACCACTAATGGTCCAGGGCAGATTGCTGGGCTTGGAAGTGACAAAGGCGTCGCGATGAAGAAAGTTCAAAACTTATCTTTATCCTAATCATTATTAAAAACACGGACCATAATTACAATTAGAAGGATGGGGGTGATGGAGGCACGTGCACCATGCACCATGCACCATGCCGTGGATAAATTGAACATTGTTAACTGGATGGGTGGTTGTAGGAGCTGAAAAGTCCCATTTGATTGGGGGAATATCACTCGGAATGTCTTCTTACCTTTTCATGCTTTTTTTAATATTCTAGATAATTATTTTATGGAACACCTCTTCTTGGTCTTAAGCCTTGTATTTAATTAATTGATTGTGATGATTAATATTATAGGTACTCATCATGGATAAACTTACGGTCAAAATCATGTCATGTTCTTGTAAAATGGCCGATATCACCGAGGAAGGGGTATCATGTAAGTTGAGATAGCCTATTTTTGAATTTATTGTGCTTTTTCTTACTATCACAGTTACATTGATTGGTTTGTTTTTTTTTTGTCACCTCTCCATTCCATTGTCTGAAGTGTTTTTTAGCCATTAATTATAAATTTAGCAGTGGTTTTTAAGCTTGGTGAACATTAGAATGTTTAATTCAGCTTTTCCTTATGCACACAAGTTAATGCTTTTCTCTATTTTAATTTCCCTAAAAATGAATTATACTGTGAGTTATCTTCTATAATGGGTTTTCACAGAGAAAACTCCCAATGTGCTTCTGGACATCTTTACCTAGAGCATTTCTTTCATTCAAGGCAAGAGAATAATTCTGCCTTATTCCTTTTTATTTGTAGTGGTGGAAGATATTTACAAACGAAGGCAACCGATGCCGTCAATGGATGCTATATATTTTGTACAGCCTACCAAAGAAAAGTAACATTCCGTCTGAATGTTCTTTTATAATTCCCGGTTTGGTTATTCTTACTGTTTATGTTTGCCTCTGTTTTTTGGTTGACTGTTATGCATGATTAAATCATCTACAGTGACTGGAATGTTGATGATTTCCTTGTGTGTAATAATTTTTTATTAGTTTTTACTTCTGTAAATGATAACTGAACTGATATCTTGAAGAGAAATTTATAAAAAGAGATAAGGGTATTTGCGTACATGCCACACAATTCTAATGTATTTATATGTCAAGCACCTAATGTTTGATATTTACATTTGTTACACTTTGGTATTATAGACACTTGCATAAAAAAGGATTATTTCTATCTTAAAAAGATAGTAATAGTGGTGTTTGTAATGTGATATTAAAGGTTTGAGTGTTATGAATGTAAATATGAAAGTTTAGGTGTTAGATATGTAAATGCATAAGAATTGTTTGGTATGTAAATGTCCCATATGTTTGAATTCTAACAACTTAATGATTTAGTCGACTTAGAGATTAATGATTTTCTCATCTAGCTGCATCCGAGGCCTTTAGTACTTAGCTTTGACATGTAGTGATGCAGGCGGTTGGCGTTGTGGGTTAAATGCCTGAATGGACACGGGAGTCACGTTTGGACGCCTGGACCGAACTGGTCCAGGTCTTTTAATGGATCAGCAGGCTATTTCAAAAGAGGTGCCGCCTCTTTTCAATAGAGGGGCCCATTGCTAGTTATCCTAGGGTTTTTTAATTTTTTAATTTTTGTCACTTATTATTTTGTTTTTAAAAATTCCTAGTTATCCTAAGGTTATTTATTTGTTTTTTTTAATATTTAGTGTTTCAGTTTTTAGTGTGTTTTGTATTGGAACAGCCGTCGGCTTCTCCTCTTCTCTTATAGGGTTGTATCCAAGTGTTTGAGTGGAGCTCCGGTTATATCTCACTCCCGAGGCGATGTTTATTCTTCTTCCACACTTCCCCCTCTTTCCCGCATCAATTCCCGTCACCCTTCCTTGCTCCTGCCCCCAAAACAGCATGGAGCTGCTGTTTTCCCTGCAGTTTCTAGCCTGTCAGGCCATCTTCCCTTTTTCCAGTGCCCCGGGACAGCCAACCCCTGTTGTTCCTGCCACTCCCGTCCCAAGGCCTTGCTGGCGCCGCCCTGGACGGCCAACCCTTCTGCCGTCCCTGCAGTTTCTCACCTCTCCTTTGCTGCTGCCATCGTTCCCTTGCTGCCACCCCATTATCCAGCCACCAACCGCCCCTTTTGCTACCTCTTTGGAGGTCCAAACCTCTAACCGGCACCACTTGCAATTTAGTTTCAACCCTAGGGTCAGTATTTTGTTGTTGTATGTTTTGATTTCAAACTTCTATGCTGCTTTTTATACTTCTTTATTTGAATTCAACAATAATATTTGTTTCTTCACTATGATTTGGTTAACTCTAGTATCATGCAGTATTGACCTCCAATTGGGAATACTGCTAGTCTTTTCATTTATAAAAGAACAGCATAGTTTAGTCTCCCTGTGAAGATGCCAGCACGAGCATTTGCAAGTTTTACTATGTTATTTCTGAAGCAGAAGAAGCCGAGTTTGTTCTTCATCTGAAGGCTAACAAGAGCGAAAACTAACACGTTCTGCATGGAAAGTCCAGGTAATGATCATTACAGAAAGTACTGAAGGAATTTTAGAGAAGAAAAAGTTTAAAACACGGTGATGGAAGTTTATTTGGATTCATCCAAAATTGCAACCAATTGTTGCAATTTAGTTTTATCCCTCCTTTGGAACATCAAGCTGGGCTTGATTATGAAAGCAGGAGTTTTTTTTTTGAAAACAAGTTCACACACTTCAGTAATTTGCTCGTCTTCTTTAGTTTCATGAATGTTTACTACAACAAGAACACTTGGGATTTTTAGTTATTTTTGCCTGATATAGGTTTTCTAATGTAAGAAATATGGTTCTCTTTAACTAGTCGTATGAACAGAACAGAAGCTATTTTGGAAGATTTTGCACCTTCTGTCTCTCTCCTAAGTGATATCCTGATAAAGAAATTTGTAATACTCTTTTAGATCTGCCTTTTTTTTTTTATGTCCAGATATTACATATTTCAGATATAGATAAAGGGAATTTATTACTTACTGATAGCTTTTGTATTGTAAATGCGTTGAGACTTGGTGATCATGAGGTCTTGAATTAATTCAAGCTTTGCATGAAAAAGGCTGAGTTGTTGGTTTCATTCGGTAAAATGGTTAAAATTTTCTCTGACTTATTTGGGCTTGGTTTTTTTAGTTCCAAACTATTTAAATTGTCCAATTTAGTCCTTCGTTCCTCAAAAATGATTTAAAATAATCCCATAGTTAGAATTGTTTGATGAAAATTTCACGTGAAGTTCATGAATAAGTTAGGAAATATGGTATTTTCAGAAAATGAAATTCTTACACTGATTGGTGAGAAGTACCCTAATAGCCACCCCATCCATCTAATTTGTTCGAATTTTTTTTCAAATTAAACAATGATTCTAATTGTGGGACAATTTGGACCATATTTGAGGAGTCAAGGATTAAATATGGCATTTCAAATGATCTGGGACTAAAAGGACACCCAATACATAATCTAGCGACCATTTGAATTATTTTCTCATCTCATAATATTTTTATTCCCATTGTTCTTCATTATAATGTTTATTTTACACTAGGATATTGCACATTCACCATGTGCGCATACTTTAGTTTTAAAAAAAGTTTCACTTGATCTTGTTTTATAATTGAAGCCCAAATATATTTGTATTACATGATTATTCATCATTTCCTTCTTAACAGTGAGTAATACAATAATCAAAATAAAAGACAGAAATATTAAAACAACAATTAACATTATCATAATATTGAATTTGAAATGCAGACGAACAAATTTATAAGAACTTCCTCTTCAAATTAACTCTCCATGCCTGATCACTATCTTAGGTGAAATCGTTTAACGAATCCGTCTACCTAAAGAAGTCATAGTCCTATGCTGATCTATTCCTTGGACACTTGTAAAATTTTCTCTTATAACTATGCTTCTTTTGTGATGTATGAGAGAGCAATGCAATTTATAGTTGCAGCACAAGACTCTGGGGGACTGGAAGTCCTCAAGCTCTCTTATTTTCTGAATGTTTAAACCACAAATCACAAACAATTAGATGAAACATTAACTAATAAGGATAATAGAAATACATAATTATAGATTTATAAACCTGTGAGGGCTCAGAGCAAAAGAAAAATTGACGAATAATCTGACACTACAAGAAGACAAAAATCTTTAAAGAAAAGGGATCTTGGTTGCTTTTAAATCGTGTAATACCAACCTCGTAGGTGTCACAGAAGCATATCACCATAAAGGTCATAACAGTCATGTGACTTAAAAAGAAGAAGATCTTGGTTGCCTTGATGGGGATTTCAAACATGTAAATTTTCATAGCAACATATAGGTCATCTAGAAGAGTCTCTAAGGTCATATACCTCATCATAGAACTCAAAATAAAAAATAAAGAATGCAAGAAAAAAAAAATATTAAACCCACGGTTGCTTAGGTGGTCATTTATGTGGGAAAAAATACACGCAGAATGACTGAGGCATCAAAATGATATTTCACATGAACATCATTGCATAAAACGTCATTCCAATAAACATTAAACATTTTCCCATCACATTATACATAAATAAGAAATAAGTAGCACACAACATCATTTCACTCTTAACTATTTTATTTGTAATTTGCTCTCTCAACTTCATCTCCCCAGCACCTTCCCCAATTTTAGTACGAGACTCAGGTAAATCAAATTCAAATTGTGATATCGATTGCCCTAGATAGAGATATGTGACTGATCTTCATCTGCACTATTGAAGTCAATATGACCACGTGAAGGATGCCAACGAATCTAATTGTGGAGTCATTTAAGTGACCAAAATCTTCACTTATTGAAATGATATGTGGGCATATCTCGTCGAATAACATTTTTTTCCCAAATTCCAAATGTCCTTTCAATAACACCACCTAAATGATATGTGGGCATATCTTGTAGAATAACATCAGGATATGTGCCCTAAACACCTCCTTTCTTACACCAATATAACATCACACCACCACCCCACCACCCCACCACCCCACCACCGCAACACCACCACCACTAGCCTACCACTACCTCCACCACCAAGGAGAGAAAGAGGAAAAAACATAAGAGATGTTAAGGATGTTGTATAGCCTCATAAATAATTCAAAGGGCCAAATCTCATATGAGAAACAAATCTACAAACAAAATAATAGCCACTATAAAAAAAGTTTTAGCGATTTGGGCTATCACCACTACTACAATCTGATTAACACTCAACATCTTTCTAGTAGATTATAGGAGGCATCTTACAATGCCAATAAGCTTCTTAACTTCTCTTTCAAAAAATGGCATTATTTAATGAAATATTCACCTTTAAAGAAGAATATACTATCATCACTCTCAATAAGTCATCTTTTCAACAAATAAACAAATTTTTTTTATGAAACCCAATGGATCTTTGAAATTAGAACTTTTCTATGAGACGTAGCCTAGACATCATTTCACGATAGAGAGCAAATTAATATCTACTTATGTTAATTTAACTACTCATATCAGATTACTCTTTGAAATAATACAAATGAATATGATAAAATGATGTGCATGACTAGTTATATATTTTCTTCCCATTCATAGCACACTTCTCCATCCAAAAGTCAATCACAAGTGTGACAAGAACCATCTCAACCAAGACAGAGAGCAACTTAATCGAGCTAGAGAGCAACCCAACCGAGACAAAGAGCAACCAAACCTAAAATTCTTTTAGCATAAAACAGAGGTCGTAAACCGCAAAGGGTAAACACACCAAAAGAGATTCTTCATACATATAAATTAGGTTCTCCCATTCATCAAACCAACAATTCACATAGGTATTCTTCACCAAAATTCAATGAGCATATACGGAGCAACCCAACCGAAAGAGAAACCAAACCACAATGAGCAACCCAGTCAAGAAAAAAGCAACCCAACCGAGGCAGAGAGCTAGTCACAAAGAGAAATCACATCGACACTGAGACATCAATTTCTCCAAAGTTCACAGAAAAACAAATTTAGGTTCTTTCAAATTCCTCTTTTCCAACATAGCAATTTTTCCAAAGAAGTTCACATAAAAAATGAAGAAATGAATTCAATTGGGTTTTTGTGCAAACTGCAAAGAACAAAGCTACCGAGGCAGAGACCACAAATCACAGAAAAAATACATTGAAGTTAGAAGGTATCAGAGGAAGAAGGAGCGGCAATGATCCCTTGCCACAGGTGCCGGGGAATGAAGAATGCAATGGAAGAAAAAATCCCTAAGCAGCGTCAACCCACATGAATGGATACGAAGAGGAGGGCAGCTAGGTAATAGCGAAGGAAAGAAACGTGGAATGCGGCGTCGAGCCTTCGTCCCCATAAGCTGCATTTCTGTTCCGCGCCGCAGCAAAAAAGCTGCCCCAAACGCATCCGAAATTATTGCTTTCACTTATTATTTCTTGGTAAATTAAATTTTTGCCAAAGAGCTTTATTATGTGCTTTGTCTTTAGCCTAATGTTGAGGTAAGTTTTGGTATGGTTTCTCACAGCATTAAAATTGCAGAACAAGTTGACTAATATTTATATTTTATCATTGATTTTTTTTATGCCTGTTTCAAGCCTCGATTCAATACTCTGTATTCAAAGTTAGTGGAATGAGGCTGAATTCAGACTGTATCTTTTCCTGCCATTGTTGAATAATATTATTTGCTTACTGGACTTCTGACCTTATAGAAATTTCTGATACAGCGTTGCCATGCTCCTGTCTGATATGTCTGGGAGATCTCCTTTGTATAAAAGGTAAACGTGAGATGCAAATGTTGATTATATGCTGAATTCCAGCTTCATCCACAGAAAACCACCTTATTGAAATTTGATATTTCTCGGTTTCAGGGCTTTTGTTTTCTTCAGTTCTCCGATATCTAGAGAATTAGTCTATCACATAAAGAATGATGGAAGTGTATTTCCTCGCATAGGTGCACTGAGTGAGGTTAAAATTATGTATATTATAATCATGACAGGCAGTTGTTCAACGTATTAGATTTTGGCATTTTATAGCTTTGTTGGAAGTTTTCATACTTCATTAATTTTAGGAACTCTTGCAGATGAACCTGGAATACTTTGCCATTGACAGTCAGGTACTAAATCATAATTTATTTATTTACATTTTTTTTATACTTTTACTTGCTGTTTAGGTCCTTTCTGCGGTTTTTTGTGCATCTGACCTAGGAGCAGTAGGTTTAGATGGATAATCTTATTACTCATGATTTAGAATTCCTAATACAGCCTCCAGTCTCCTTTTATAACATCTATTTTGCAGGGCTTCATTACTGACCATGAGAGGGCTTTAGAGGATGTGTTTGGTGATAATGCAGAAATTTTACAGACGCACAATGCCTTTATACATTCTATGGCCACACGCATTGCAACAGTATTTGCTTCATTGAGGGTACAAAAGTAGCCTTATATTAATTTTATATTTTTATGGAACTTATCATGTTTCGTTTATCAAGTAAACGATAAAATTGTAGATTGAATAGTGAAATAATAACAAAGTCTGACATTCAACTCTTCTAAGGCCAGTCAATATCACTCATGGCAATGATGATATTGGTCATGCGGTGGTGGTGATGCTCACTAATTTTACTTATTTGAAATGAATTGTATGGGCTATTTTAACATGTACTAAGGGTCTGTTTGGGACAACTTTTTGCCTACTTTGTGTTTCAGACCCCACCATAGCTTTGTTTGGGGAATTTCTTTTTTGATTATTATTTTTTAGAAATTTCTATGGAAGAAAGTTGTTTCTATAACCCGACCTATTAAAGTGTGTGGCTGAAGTTGTTGCCTGATATTATAATTTCCACCTCAACTTTCTAAGAAATTTTCTCCACCACAATTGTACAACCATCTTTATAAAAAGTTGCAACCAACCCAAACGTACCCTAAATCATGATAAAGTATTGGATGCTTTCTTCATCCCAATGCATGTCTTTTATTTAGCACACTCAATTATTTTTACTTGTTGATTCTTAATATGGGAAATTGTGTTGGTAGAACTTCACTGATTAGTGTTAGTGTCGGCACAAAAAAGAGAAAGAAAGAGATTGTTTGGGGGGTCGCCCGTAAGAAGCTGTCGGCAGCCGGAATCGAAATCCCGTCGCCCGTTTCGGAAGGACGTTTTAATTTACGTGTATATATATATATATATATATATATATATATATATATATTTTTAAAAAAATATAAAAAAAAAAAAAACACACATATTTATAAAATCTAAAATGATACTCTAAATAAATTACTTGTTCAAAGCAAAGGACAAGTTTGAAAGTTTGAGGCCCAATTTACCCAAATTCATAAAATCTAATGGTTCAAATGAAGAGAGGTTTCAAAAAATAAAATACTTCTAACTTTTAACTTTAGTACACTATTGAAATTTGACTAAATTTTTTGCTATTTACCTATTCTTTTTTTTTTCCAAGTTTTCCCGCGGTGGAACAAAATACGTGTTAATGCTGAAATTTTCATGATTCTGATACTATCTTAACTACATCTAATTACTTTGTTAGACAAAAGGCCCTTTTATATCCAATAATAAATATGTAGCGGGTATAGTTTAGTGGTAAAAGTGTGATTCGTTCTATTAACAACTTCAAAAGTTAAGGGGTCTTTCCTTTTTTTTCATATTTCATATTCCGATCAAAAACTTTATTTCTTAAAAAGATTTAATACTTTATCCCTCAATAGCACATTTGAGGAAAAAATATACATTATCACGATTTCTATCCAAAAGACAATCATAATTTTCATAAAAAAATTGTATTATGGAGTCGAGAAGCATAATTTTTTTGATTGGTTCAATTCTTCCAATTAAATGAGTATGAAGAAAAGATCTATGGATAATAGTACAAAACTTTCAATCGTAACTAAATCTTCAATTTTTGCGCTTAAAAAGGGGGATTAAAGCCAAAATAGCTATAAAATGATGGTTTTGGTTTACTAGAACCCTCGACTTTTTATTTGAGCTCGGTAGAAACAAAATTATTTTCCTTAGGATCCCACGAGTAGAAAAGAAATAGGGAACGAAGTAACTAGACTAGAAAGATTTGATAAAATCCCCTATTCTATAGGGATCATCTAAAAAGCAAGTAGCTTTAGATGCATTCGTAAAAAAAGCTGACATATGTTGAAGATGGTCGTGCTGCCCACCGCGCTAGCTCCAAGCTCCTCGACGTGACGAGTTTAAGTTTTCTAGGGTGTCCGGTTATAGTATCAAATCAAACGGCCCTATGGTTGTAGTTCTCTAAACATTCTATGTAAAAAGGGTAAACGTGTTTAAAGTTATAAAATATAAAGCGTATCATAAAGGAATGAACAGTAGCATGCAAGTAAAACAGTAGTAGGGAGAAACAAGAGCAGTACAACATGCTATACATGAAAGACAGTAGCAGGTAAAAATAGGACAAGTGTAACATGCTATACAGGGAGAATAGTAGCAAGTAGAAACAGGACAAGTGTAACATTTTATACAGGAAGAACAACAGGTAGAAACAGGAAAATTAAGTGCTGTAAAATGTAAAGCAAACATGTATGCCTGTGAGATCCGGTGTCCCTTAAGCATAACAAACCTAAATACATCTCCAAAAACAAAATCTGGATAAAAACGTCGTCCAAGAAATCCGAGAAAAAGCTGAAAAACTCGAGAAAATCAACGAAAGAGACTCAAGTGAAAGAAAATCCTCAAAACTCATGGGGAAATCCCGAAAGAAAAGAAAAGTAACACGAGTGCTCCGTCCCAAAACTTCGATAAAACAAAAGAAAATTTCAAGTGAGGGGGACCGCAATCACTCGTATGGGACTAGACTCAGTTATATTTATTCTCGAGGGACCACGAAGGCTACTCGGTCACCCGAATGTATAGAACCCGTCACTCGTCTAGAAGTGTGTCTTGAACCTCACTTAGGGGG
>NW_018165325.1:334510-335151 GCF_001263595.1 Phalaenopsis equestris | reverse complement strand
CAACAAAAGGACCACCAAAAGGCAGCTATGCCTCCCTAACCAAATGAAGGGATAACTGAAATAAATATGATTTTCTTTCTTTTTTTTTTGGATGGCAAACTTGATTCCACCAATAACATTCAAGTCAATCAAGCCTAGCAAAAAGGACCAAAAGGGGAAACTGATTCAAACACATCACAAACCCACGGCTAGGCACCAAATAAGCATCAAATTGCAGCCCCATAAATTGCCAAATCATTCCATCACAACCATATAACAGCCTTCGAGTAGGGACCACACAACACATCCAACACAGGTTCTCGGATAGGAGTCGAAACCAACTAGAATCAAAAGAACTAAGCCATCCTTCTGATAGGGATTAAAATCAGCAAAGCCACCTCTCGGGTAAGGAGTAGGAATCAAAGTCAGCAAAGGTAAAATGAGCCAACACAGCCCATAACTAAAGCCAAACCGAGTCCAGCAGGGGCCAAAAACGAGAGCTCTTAAAGCTAGGAAAAGAACTTCAGCACCTCAATGAAAGTTAAGACTCAAGCCTCCACAAAAATCAACATCCCATACTCCTGAAATGAAAAATCGAGCACCAACAAAAGCCCAAAGCCGAGCCATTTAAGGCCAAAAACTAAGCCCAACAATATTGAAAT
>NW_018165325.1:333533-334002 GCF_001263595.1 Phalaenopsis equestris | reverse complement strand
TCACATGCTCTTAAAGTGATGCCTCAAAATATATGAAAGTAAAGGGAGCTAGCATGCTGTATCATCCAACAGGGACAAGCTCGAAGCCTCGGCAGAGAGGAAAACAGAAAAGAAACAGAGGAAGGGGGGGGGGGGGGGGAAGAATGGGGTACCTCAAGAATGCTAAAACAAAGCAGCACAGGAAACCAACTCAAAGAAAATGTTCTTCCAGAAATCACCTTTCCTCTCCTCTTGCCAATTTTTCAACAACCCCTAAAACTTCAAACGGAACTATCATTATAGGCAGAGAAGGGGGGAGAAGAGAAAAGAGATCACACACCACGGTCCACGGCACTCGAATTGAGCCAAAAAAGAAAAGGGATGTTCCCTGCCTACAGAAGGCGAATCCAACAACACCTCTCGGACCGAGCGGCGAGGCCAGTGGCAGCGAGGGAAGCATCGGGGAGAGGAGAAAAAATGTCATTCCAGT
>NW_018165325.1:321379-333441 GCF_001263595.1 Phalaenopsis equestris | reverse complement strand
GGCATCGGGAAGGAAGGCCGCGGGCAGAAGAAGAACAGGGAAGGACGGACGAGGTCAACGCTTCCCTCGCGTGGAGGAGGAAGAGCTCGCACGGCTCGAGACCGAGAAAGGGAAAGGGCCAGACGCGCGAACGGGAGAGCTGCGGGAGACAGAGCTCGAGCGCAGGGGAGACGGCTAGGGATTAAAGAGGAAAGAAAAAAAAGTTAACTAATATATATATAAATATATATATTAAATATATATATATAGATATATAGATATTAATTAAAAAGATTTATTCGCGCGCTACGACGCGACAAAATGGGTGTCCTCCCCGGGCAAAATCGACGTTCCAGACGCGTTGGCGCAGTCCGTTTCGTCATCCGGGGTCGCTCGGACGACGTCGTCGACAATCGGGTCAAAACGCGCCGAAATTCAAATTTCACAAAATTTCGACCCGCGATCGATCGTCTCCAGAGGTTTACTCGAGCCCTCGACGAATAACAGTGCAAGCGATGCGAATCGTGGCGATCAGACGCGTCGACTCTCCTAATTGCGAAGTTTTGTGCGCGCGGGAGTGCGAATTGTGCAGAAGGCCACCTAAGGCTCAAAAGGTCCTGTAGGGATCCCTTTTGGGTTCCTCATGTTGGTTTCATCCTTCTAAGTGTTAGAAGTCGATACCACATACGCGAAACCACAAAAGAATACAGAAGCGGGTTGAATTTTTTTTAAAATGAGGCGGGGCCCATTTCTAAGGTTCTAAGATAGTCAAAGGGAGATCCCTAAGACTAGATCCTAAACCCTAAGAGGAAGACTAGACCTCACTAAAAATGAGGTCAACAGTTACCAGCAAGCTTCAGATGGCGAAAAGGTTTGATCGGTTTGTTGAAATTAATGCCAACTGGCTGTTTTGAAGCAGACTGATTATATCTCAGTCTTAATTGAGTTTTAGCTACAGTTTTCATCTTGAGTTTTCAACTTGATATTATGCAGAAATCCTTAAATCAGATTTGGGAGCCTTGAAAGCTGCAGCTAGCATCCCACGAAATCAGGAAACACTTCGGGAAACTACAACCAGCACACTATTTTTTCTAGAAATCCAACAATTCCAACCATCCAACCATTTTAGGAATTTCGCCAGCTGCTCCATTATCAATTGTTGCAGTTACTTGGTGCTCCTCTTCCCGCTGCAGTCTGCTAGCTGTTCATTTCCTTTTCACCGTGTCACTGTTTACCCCGTTCTCTTGGCCAAGACATTCTTATTTGGAAAGGAATTAGATATTGCATTCATTTCACACTTTACTGTAATAAATCATGTCTTTTTCTTCTTATTTTTCTTCTTCATTGGTCCGGTTATAACTTGTTTCTGTCTCTTATTTAACTTTCTGTTTTAGGCCCCTTTCATCAGGCTCTATATTTACTATAAAATATGTACCTTTTTTGCCTAATGAAACATAGAAAAATTATAGTAATCTTCTTTGTTTTCTCAACATCGTATTTGAACCATCCTTTGCCTTTTAGTTCCACTCAAACTTTTAATTCTCTCATAAATGTTTAATTCCTATTGTTTTTTTATCGGCTAGTTGAAACCATGATGATGTTTATACGTGGAATGACCTTAGAAAGGAGCTATTCCTATTGTGCCATATTATATTGTGAACCAAGATCTCTTTAGAACAATGTTATTCAAGAAATCTTCTCCGATTTGGCAATTATTTAGCACAAATCAAATCTTTCATCACTTAAGTTAGCATTGCTATGGTTGCCCAAAGTAGATATGATGTTAAATGCCTTTAGTAACCATAATGAAAATCCATAGTTCAGATTGTATTCTTTGGAGCCTCTGCTCAAATGACAAGGTATGCTTTTTTATTTAACACATTGTCGTTATTTGCAATATTATGCAATCAAAATTGTCAGTTGGTCACTATCTTAAGTGCTAGCATCAGTTTTGCAATATCATTAGCTCTTTGGTTCTTAACTCAATTCTCTTGATACCTAAACTTTTCTGCAGCATATTATCATAAAGTTACTGAAGTTAGAAACTATGCTACTTAATTTCTTTCCACTACTTATGTATTTTAGGACTTGAATTTGGAAAAATAAGTGGTAATGTTATGGAAAATGCTGATCTACACCCCTTAAATGTTGAAGAAAATCCTGAAATGCTAATCAATGATGCTAAGTATGTATTAGCGCAATGGCATTGTGACATTTTTTCTTTGGTCTTTCCAAGTTATGCGCTGGGTCTTTCCAACTCATCACCATAAATTTTTCTTCTTCTCTCTATTCATCAATACAAATTATGGAGCATTCCAATATGAAATTTGCCAATTTTCTAAACAAACTCGAAATACTTATCTTAATTATTTGTATAAAGCCTCACAACCTTTCGCTTTCATCTGTGATTGACATTTGGAGACCATCTCGCAGGATAAAATCTTGGTTGTTGTGATTTAGTTCAAACTCAAAATCGTTTTTGCATAGAATCACGATTCAGGATTAAACCGGTCAAAACATATTTATCGTCATCAAGGTAGAAAACACAAACGCCATAGAATATACTTTCATTATAACTTTCCTTACCAAAGGATACAAATGTTTGTCTCCTAATACTGATTAATATTGCATTTCATTCCTTTTTCTTTTTGAAAATCAATTTATTTTTTGTAGAACTCATATTTACGGGAAGAAAATCAACTCACTTCATGAAAATGGGTTTTTTAGGTAATGTGAGGCTTGTTTCTATTTCAACTTTCAAACCATCCAAATTTGCTGGAATTCTGTCCGCCTAATTGAAATATAGCAAGGTATGAAATGATTGCCTATTCCAGACAACATAAAAATTTCAATCGAGATGGAAAAACGAAGCATTTTTTTGAACTAAACTTAAACTTAACCCAGTTGTTGACTCCGCAAGATATTATTGACTTTAAGGATGATCTAAACATTACTATTGCTTTTTGGAAATGTTTAAGGGCTTGCACTTAATAGCTGATTAGTCATTATATTTTTTTATGATAAATTCTTTTTTAAATTTCATGCCTATATTATGAATCATTATTTCATGCTCCCTCTCCTCCCTCCTCAATAATCCTTAGGTAATTGAATGGAGAAAAATTAAGTTCATGGATACCTCCATAATTTTGAAAAAATGATAAGTTGAACCTTTCAAACATTCTCAAAGGAAGAAGCAAGCTGAATGCAAGTGGATTTTTAGAATTACATACAAAACTGATTGAGGTATTGAAGACTAAAAGGATTAGTTGCAAAAGTGTTCACTTGAACTTATGATATTGTTTATCAAGAAACACCTGACCTAATTTCTGTGATGACAACTCTCAGGGTAGTTTTTTTCTTGTTGAAAATTTAGATTTTTCACTTCAGCTATTAGATGTAACAAATGTTTGGAATTTAGATGGATTTTATAGTAAAATTCCTCTTGGATTTTTAACTACTAGTAATTCAAACCAAGTTTGCCAACTCGAGAAATCTTTAAATGGATTAAAACAATAACCAATACTTGGTTTAATAGATTCATTATGGTGATTACAATGCGTGATATCATTTATTTAGCATCCTTTATTTATTAAGAAATTATCTAGAAGTAAAGCCTTTATATTGATATATTATGCTTATGATATCAATTTGAGTGGGAATCATGAAGAAGAAATAAACAATCCTAAAGGTGTCTTAACCTAAAAATTTGAAGCTATGGAGCTTAGCTCATTAAAATATTTCCTAGGCATGAAAATAAGATCAAGAGTAGGGATGTTTGTCTCTCGACAAAAAAATACACCATGGACTTACTAAATGAAACACATCAGCAGGTCCTTTAAAATGAACTGGAGCTAAGGAAGATTTAATACCAATTGATGAAGAGTAAAATGACTGACTACTAATGAATTTATGTGCCTTCCCTGCACTAGATCTAATTTTTGTTTCTCGTTAGTGTTGTTAGTTTATGTAACCCTTAAAAGAGCACCTTGATGTTGTATACAGATACGAAAGTATCAGAGAACTACTCCTTCAAAAGGACTATTCTTTAAGAAATGGACTAACACAAGCATAGGAATCTTTATGATGCTGATTGGTAAGGATCTGCAATCATTTGTAAATGCGCGACTAATTATTGCTCATTTAAGCACACGGAGAAATAAGAAAAAAAAGGTTCTATTTTTTCTTGGAACAGCTTCACAACAAAATTCAATGCATGACCCATGACATTTGTGAAGCTATGTGGCTTAAAATGCTTCTCAAAGATTTAGAAGCTTTCATCATAGACCACCCAATGATAATGAGGTGAGGAAATCAAGCTAATGTTAGCATTGCTAAGAATCCTGTCCACCATGATAGAACTAAGCAGTTTTTAGATTTATATACATTTCATGAATGATAAATTTAGACAAAGAATTATCAAAGTTAGCTACACTCCAAAAGAACAAATTACTAATATCTTTACTAAAGCTCTTTTCAATTGTATCTTGATGATTTTATTTTCAAACTTGTACCAATCTCAACTTATATTCTCAACTTAAGGGGGAGTGTGAAAATGTTGAAATCAAATTTGGAGCCTTTAAAGCTGTGCCAACAGCTCATAAAATCTGGAAGCACATATTGAAACTATAACTAGCACAATATTAATTCAATAATCCCTCCACTAGTCATACATCCAGTTTAGGTATGCTGCCAATTACTCCATTACCAGTTGTTGTAGTCCACCATGTGCACAATATTAATTGAAAAATCCCTCCACTAGCCATACATGCAATCCTGGTATGCTGCCAATTACTCCATTACCAATTGTTCCAGTGCATGTGCTCTTATGCTTTTTTCAATTCTCTAATTGTTTTTAATTTTGGTGCCACACTGCAAACCACCCTATGCTATTACCGTCCGCTAGCTTCTTTCTAATGTGGAAACGTGTCAGATTCTGCATTCGTTCCATATTTTAATTTAATCAATCATGTTGGTTTTTTTTTCTATTTTTTCCTCCAAAGGACTAGTTATGGCATATTTCTATCTCTTATTTTACTTTTTGTTTTAGGTCCATTTTGGCTTTGTATCTCCTTGTAAAATATGCATCTCTTCTATCTAATGGAACAAGGAGAAAATTTAGTACTCTATTTTTTTTTCCAACATATTATTTCTTAAATTAGCTCAAATGCATCTACAAGAATGCATGATAAATGATTCATGCCAAAATACATGGAAATTGGAACTAGTTACTTTTAGTGTTGATTGTAGAGAAAATTCTTGGTTTTTTAGGTGCAGGTACATAACACCTATTTGTTGCAGTGTACATGGAAATTGGACTAGTTAGTTTTTAGGTGCAAGTCCATTACTAATTGTTGCAGTGCAGGTACATAAATGATCCAATTTTGTAACTTTTCTCAAGGTTTAATGTTTTTTCGGACCATCATTCCTAAATAATATTGGAAACCTAGTTGTTTTCCTTAGATGCGAGCTCTAGAAAAACCCTTTGTGCTCTTGTGAGGACACTTGATTTATTTTAAAATGAGATATTTTCATGTACATGTAGCCATATTTTATCTTTGATTTTAAGGATTTTGCTTAATTTAGGGATTTAACCTTTTTTTTTTTGTTCCAAGCTATCATGGTTAAAGCTTATGTCTCGAAGGAGTGAACACGCTTAACCAAAGTGGTGACTCAATTCTACATTTTACTGTACCCGCTTTATGTTAGATGTCATTACATGTACGTGCTAGTGTACTTGGGATTCATGCATGTTAAAATCGGGATGGGGATAGATGATGAACCCAATTAAGTTGGCTTAGATTGGCTTAGATCTATTTTCTATAATTATTAGTCAAGTTCTGTTCCTTGACGATAGGCATTAACTTTTCTCTGAGTCGTCGATCTTTAGCTAGCATTGTTGTTGTCTCATATGGAGTTGTAGATTCCTCATCGAAGCTTTTTATAAACTAGCAAACTTTAATTGCCAAAATATTAGAATATTAGTTGTATTTCCTTATATATATATATATATATATATATATATATATTATTATTTTTTTTTGAAAAGCCCAAGGGCTAGTTTTATTGAATTAGAAAAGGATACATAAATGTTGTATGAGAGCACCCTACCCATGCGATACAAGAATATAAAAACTCCAACTAAAGGTACAGATAAACTCAATAAAATTAAAAAATAAATTTAAAACATGCAGAAATTAGTAGCTAGGGATGAGCTAGTTTAGTCCTGTCTCTTCCTCTGGGAAGATTGCTTACTTGCTTGGCAATCTTGTGGTTCTTCGAACACAACAATGCATCTTATTCATTATATAACTTTGTGATTTATTTGGTGTGCTAGAAATAATGTGGAACACGAGCTCTCTTTCTCTTCCCCTCTCTCCACTATTTCTTACACTTGCCTACCATGCAAACTTCTAAACAGATACGATTGCTACCTAGATCTTTGCCTAAGGAGAGCTGGAGGCCATCTTTAATATATTGGCAGTCCCCTCCCCTCGGCTGGATCAAAATTAATGTTGATGGAGTTGGAAAAATTGCACAGTCGGTGTTGGGGCCATTTCAAAAATCATTTTGGCAAGTGCCTAAACTCTTACTGAAGCGGAGGGTTAGGCAGTATTTTTGGCACTAAATGTTGTTGTTACTTTTAATTGGCCTGCAATTTTTATTGAATCGGATTCTTCTGTTCTTCTGGAAATGCACCAACGAATTGGTTAGCTAAACGTGATTTTTTGGGTGTCTCTACTGATTTGATGCCTTCAAAGGAGCTTAATATACTTTGAAGGGGAGACTTTTTGAATCTTCCTTATCTCAGTTGTTCACCATGATATGACTTACGGTCTCCTTTCATCTCTTAAGGTCTTTGATTTCTGGCTTCTTATGAGGATCTTTTGCTCTATTAATCCCCATCTCTTTGCAGTTCTACTACTCCTGCTGAGGAATAGCCTCTTTCATATGATTATTTTAACTTTTGTTATATCACATTTCTCTCATTTTACTTGCTTTTCTTCTTATTTCGCTAGAATTTCTTTCTTTAATCTGTTTTTTGGGTATACATGTAACTATATTTTGGAGCTTTTGTGTGCGTTGTATACCGGTGGAAAGATCCTACTTTCTGGATTTTTCCTAACCCACTGTTTTGTCCTCCCTTTTCTTATTCTATATAATATCGTATGGGCTTTTGCAAATATATTGCGTTTTGGTCGAAGCACTGCTAGGGTTTTGCCTCACGGTGAACCCTAGACTCTCCTACTGTAATTCCACGCTCGTAGAAGGGGAGTGCGCTCCTCTGTTTCGTCGTCTGCTTCGTCGAGCTGCGCCTTCGACCTGATCTCGGCTCGCGTCTGTTGTTTCGATCAGTTCACGACTGTTTTGTCTCTGCGGTTACCTCTTCCGTTATGAGTTCGTTTCCACGGGTTCTACTTCTCTGCTTCGACCCGACGCGCGTCTATTCACGTCTGGTCGCGCTCCATCGGACCTGGTTTTTTCGCTTTTGGGATCATCGTTATGGCGCTTCCTTCTTCTTCGATTGATCCTAACAAAACATCTTTCGCCCACGTGGTTGGTAATCGTCTTGCAGAATCTACTATTGTCTTCCCTTCAAGCTATAAGGAATGTCGTGATGGTATGAGTGACTGCCCTTTGTCGGCCAGAATTTTTTTTTTGTTTTTTTGAAAATTGAAAATAGTTTTGAAATTAAATTTAACATAATAGGTTTATCGTTTGGGTTTTGAAAGTAATATGTTTTAATTTTTGAAAAAAATGAGATCAAATGAATTTCATTCGTCTAATAGTTTACATAACTGTGTTTGATACCGCAAATACTACACATTCCCGAAAGATAAGTGTACACCTCGGCTATGGACCCAATCCTGCAAACTACTAGATTTGTGACATTCGTTTGACCTACGAATATTTTTATGTGTGACCGACAAGTTCCCCTATTTAATAAAAAGATTGAATAAGATTTATTTTACTTGAGTTCTAAGTTTTTCTATAGAGACAAACCACTATGGTTAATTACATCTCAAATGACGGGGATCATTTGAGAAAATTCTCGATAATGATCAGAGGTACTAATCTTCAAGAATTCAAAGTTTAGGTTTTATGGTAGGACGTGGAAAAACAAGTGAGAGTGGCTCAAATAGGAATAATTATTTTAGAAGTCCAAATGAATGAAAAAGTAGGAGATGCCACAAATCCTGAGGAGAAACTTCAGTGACTTTCCAAATTATTCTAATGTTTAGCTGAGTTTTGAAGACGATGTTATTTAGGTGATTGATTATGTCAATTTTATTATTTGAGAATTACATTTGCATAATATTCGATTATGCAAATAGCCCGCAGAGATAATAGAGTTTATGTTGTGCTACACGACAACCTCGGAACCTAAAACGAGTTAGGACTGAAGCTGCACAACATGATTGTGCAGTGGCCTAAAGAAGGTGTGAGGATTTACGCCGCGCTAGGCGAGCTAACTCGAAGTCTGTGGGTTGTTATTTAGACTAGGAAAGTTTAGTTGGCGTGGACTTGTTTTGCAGTTGTAGAATAACGACCACCTCCACTTGTAGTCAGCTCCAAGTTCCTCGTCGCGCTGCCCATGAAGTTGCTCCAAAACTCCTCGTCGAAGTAGCAGTCCTAAAGTTAAAGGTTCAAAAGGTTTACCAGTTGTGTTCCAAAATTTTGGTTTTGTTTTCATTCCAGCATTATGAGCGGTTAAAGTTGATTAGAGCGACACCGGTTAGGATTACACGGTTCCTAGAGCGACACCGGTTAGGATTACCGGTTAGGATTACACGGTTCCCTCATTCTGGTACCATTATTTTCTTTTGAATTTCCTTAGTCTAAATGAGTTGTGATGTTCATTTAAACTGGAGAGATTTCGTTAGAAACCGTGGGTTATCTCCTCCGAGGGACTCCCGTACATTTAAAAGTATTTGTTATGTTTTTGTTGTTTTTTTTAATATTGTTTAATTTTTTAAAATTATTTTATTTTGAAAATGAAATCGCAGTCAGTGCCTGCATGATATGTTAGAGCAAAAGTAAATTGCAGTAAAAAAATTAACAATAAATAAAATGTATCTGCGTACCTAACGTATTTGCTACTACTATCCCTGTTATATGTTTAACTCACAAAACATAATATAATTTACAGGGAATTTAAATAAATTGTAGAAAAAAGAAAATAGTAAGCAGTCGAACAAGTAGTAACAGTAGCTAGGAACTCCAAACAGGTGATCCTAATGCTTTATTTGGCGCAGCTGCACCTTCTCAGCTTTTCAGCTGTAGCTGCGCTGCCCCAGGAAACTGCTGCGAGAAACCTGACTCCTGTTTGTTGCAGTTGTGTGAAAACAGCTGTGGGGCAGCAGTTTCCACAAAATTGATTATTCTGCCTCTGTTTAATAAATTTGTTTGTAACAGAACTGTGACACTCACTTATTTAATAATTCAGAAGCAGAAATTAAATTATATTGTTTTGAAAAAAATTCATTTAGTGATGTTATTGTTTCGAGAAATAAATTATAGGTAATGATCCAAGGGTATCTGTTGGCACTATTTTGGTTGGAGGAGTTGTCCGTAAGAAACTGTCGGTCACTAGAATCGAAGTCTCGTCGCCCGCTTCAAAAGGACGTTTTAATTTACATATAGTTTTAAGTTTAGAAAAATATGAAATCAAACCGACCCCATATTGTTCATTCATATTTTTATAGTTTAAATGAAAAAGTGTTGTACCTCAAACCCTATATTTATCTCTCCGAAGGATAAACACAAGGCTTGAGGATGAAACTCGATTAGATAAACTAGGAAATAAATGACGTCCGTTTGGTCTGCGAAACCGTTTTATTTGCCGACAAGTTCTCCTATTTAATATGAGTAATTAAATAGGGTTTATATTAAGTTGGTTCGGAAAAGATTCCTATAAGGATAAACTCCTATAGTTAATTACATCTTAAATGAATGAAGTGACCTAAGAAAACTCTCGATAAAAATCAAGAAATATTATCTTCAAAGAGGTCAAAATGATAAGACTTTTCAACGAAATCGGACAAAGAGACGTGCAAAAGGGAATGATTCAAACTTGGAATATTTATTATAGAATCTAAAGGAAGAAGAACTAGGGGATGCCGCAGATTCGAAGGAGAACCTTGGTGACTTTCTAGTCTACCCTATAGTTTGACTTTAGTTTTGAGGAAGAAAAAATTTCTCTGTTGAGTGTTTTATCCTGCCAATTTTATTTATTTAGCGCTTACATTCGTGTGAAACGATCACACAAATAACCTGGAAGATATGAGGATTTAAGGGATTAAAGCGGTGACGGACGACACCCACGAAATCCTAAGACGAGTTAGGGTTTAGAATGTACAGTAGAGCCGTACAAATGCATAAAGATAAATTGAGGATTTATGTTGCATAAACAAACAACCTCGAAATTCTGTGGATTGTTGTTTTAACTTCTAAGGAATGAATTGTTTAACTGGTGTAGACATGTTCTGTTATTGAAGATGGTCGTGCTGCCCACAATGCTAGCTCTGAGCTCATTGTCGTGACGAGTTTAAGTTTTTTAGGATGCGAGGTTGTGATGTCAAATTAGACGGCCCTATGGTTGTAGTCCTGTAAACATTTTTTATGAGAGGCATGTTGAAGTTGTACAGTGTATGGAATAACAGTAGAATGTGTAACACAGGACAATAGTAGATTATGCAGTGAAAAAGAACAGTACAATATGCGGTGTAAAGAAAAGGTAAAAGGTACAACAGGAAAGTGACTGCAAGAAAGTAACATGTTGTAAACACAAAGCAAACCTGTATACCTGGGAGATCCGCTGTTCCTTAGGTGTAGTTGATGCAACAGATACAAATAGAACATGCTGAAATGCATCATATAAACGAAAGCAAAAGAAGAAAATAAACGTCACCCGGAAAACTCGAGAAAGAACAGTAAATGACCCACAATGGAAAATTTGGGAAAAATCAACGAATAATCCATAACGAAAAGCTCAAGAAAATTGATAAGTAACAATTCAAATAAAATCCTCAAAACCTCGGGAAAATCCTGGAGAAAGGGAAAATCCTAATCCTCAAAACCTCGGGAAAATCCTGGAGAAAAGACCACGAGTGCTTTGTCCAAAAATTTTGATAAAACATATGAAAAAGTCTGAAAAGAGGGGACCGCAAGAGCTTAGGTAGGGCTAGACTCAGATATATATTTGTACTCGATGATCGTCGAAGGCTACTTGGTCACCCGGATGTATAAAGCCCGTCACTCGACTAGAAGAGTGTCCTACTAAACCTAACTTAGGAGGGTACTCCTTGGCCCAAACAGGTAATCAACAGGTGGACAACCAAATTTTTTTTTTAATGTATTTTAAATTTATATTTTTAGCATACACATAGGTTTCAAGCATACAAACGTGAGTTATATCAATTTTTTTGTAGCAGAAAAAAGTTCTTATCAACTTGTTTTATCAATTTTGAAAAAGGAATAATTGTCCACGAGTCGATCACGTTATCGGACGTAGGACCGTCAACAACCTAAGAAGGTACGGGTCAACTCCCGCTAGTCTTATGTTGGTGAATGATATTACATCCTACGGTTCACCAGGTCCCTGGAGGGGGTCCTGATGTCGTAGGATGGAATATCATTCCGCTCTATCACCGGTGTATCTTTGTCATCACCGCCCTAAGCCCCAAAACAAAACCGAACTACTTGCAACATTGCTTGATAGTTTCACGTATAGCAAAAGGCTATACGTGGACGCTTATGCATCAGACATAAGCATCGAAAACCGAACCAAGAAGCAAGAAAAAAAAAGAACAAAAATTAGGTGAGAGAGAGGAGACATTGATCCACCTAAAACACAGAAAAGACGGAGGATGAATCAGCCCTGAAAACTCGTAACGAAAAGACCTGAAGAGGTAGGGCCCATCGTCCTTGAATCAATCTGAAAGGATATCATTTTCTCGCTTTTATTAGAATTGGATCAACCCAAGGAGGGTGTCCTTTCCAAATCCTATTTTGAACGAGTCAAAACGGGCCCGAACCGACACGACGATCACCCACAAATGAACGACATCGAATTCCTCCCGGTA
>NW_018165325.1:306130-321369 GCF_001263595.1 Phalaenopsis equestris | reverse complement strand
GGCTCAATTTAATTCAACCAAATGCTCTCCCAAATAGGACTTGAAAATCCTCCAAATTCCATGAATTGAACAAAAGGAAAGTGACCCGGGGAAGACTACCATCGGCACCTCCAAACTTATGCCAAAATTACGATATTCCAACTCCCAAATTAATCAATAGTTTCACATACCAAATAAACATAGAATTTTCCAATAAAACCACATAAATGCTCACAGTCGGGGTCAATAGAGAAGAGGAAGCAGCCACCAAGGCTCTCGGCCAAGGCCACCAATCGGCCAAGGCCACCCTCTCGGCCAAGGCCACCAACAGAACAAGGAGCTCACGGCTAAGGCAGGAAACATGGCCAAAAGAGGCTCACGGCCAAGGCAACCCAAGGCACAAGAAAAGCTCGCGGCCAAGGCAACCCGAATTAATTCCACGAGGATCTTTGATAAACATAAGAGAGTACAAAATATAACCATAATTTTGGGATGACAAATTTGATCCACCAACAATCATCCAAGTAATTCAAGCCCAACAAGAAGGACCAAATCAAATTAAACAACCCTCAATATGTCTCACGGGTAAGAGTAGGAAACCATCCGACAGCTCTCGAATAAGGACAGCACAACACACCAAGACAAGTTCTCGGGTGAGGGCCTAGAACAAACCAAATCAAGCCCCCAAGCCACCTCTCGGGTAGGGACAAGTATAAAGCACAAACATAGGCTCTCGGATAGGAGCTAAACCAGCAAACCGAGCCCCCAATTAGAGCCAAAGGACAAGCTTCCGAGGCTAATAAATGGAACTCAAATCATTAGGACAAAACCTCAACTAAAACCAAAGCCAAAGGCCTCGATGAAATCAATATCCCATGCTTCAATAGTGCAAACCGAGTACCAACAAGAACTAAACCGAACCGCAGTTAACGCTCAAAACCAGGCCACAACAAAGGCTAGAAAACATCCTCATGCCCTCGAAACATCAAAAATATAGGGCCACCACGTGTTTCAAATAAGAACAGCTATAGAACTTTTCCAAATCAAGGTAAATTTCCTCATAGCATGCATTTTTTAAAGCCAAAAAGAATTATAAGATGCCAAAATCGAGCCTTCCACATGCGTGAAAGTCCACATGCGCATGCGTGAAAGACCAAATAAACTTTCTAATATTTCATGCTAGATAAGAATAAATGAAAAGTTTCATGATACATATCCTAACATGCTTGCAAGAGGAGCTAATATTGTCTCAAAGCCATGTTTCAACCCTCCTAATTGCTTTCAATTGAAACATGCCACAGTAAATAGAAACATGTCATAGTTTCACCATTTTAAGAAAGTAATCAATTCTAACTCCTAGAACATGCTCACATTTTCATTTCTAGATCCTTGAGTACCAAATATTTTAAAAATATAGGTGCAATATCACGCTAGCATGCCACACCATCCACAACACCAAGCTCAAAGGCTCGGCAGAGGGAAAACCGAAAAGAAGCAAGGCACAGGAGGGGGGAAGAAGGTACCTCTTTGCAGCAAAAAACAACATAGAAATTTTAAAGCACCCCTCAACTTCAATCCTTTCTCCAACAGTAAGAGGAAGCCATCCCAAGCACAAAAAAGCTAAAGAAACAAGTGAGAAAATAAAATAGCAGAGTTTTCCCTCCCTCCAAAAGATTTTCGGCCCACTGAAATGTTCCAAACAGACCCTAATATAGACCAGATAAAAGAGAAGGAATGATTAAGAGATCGTATATGGCTCGAGGGATCGAGAGAAGAAGAGAGGATGAGATCCTCGAGATCCTCGCAGAGGATATGATCTGCCGCAGAGAAGATCGAACGCAGAACGCAGAAGATAGGATACGAGGGATGGGCGCCTGCGAGACTTGTCTCGCGTGCCAGAGATGTGTGCGGGAGCGAGTCTCTCCAACGGCACAAAGGAGCTAAGTATTATTTATTATTATAATTAACACTTAAATGTGTATTTTTCCTCAGACGTGTCGTCGTAGTGGAACAAACGTCTCCCCTAGGCAAAATCGACATTCTGAACGCGTTGGCGCAGTCCGCTTTGTCATCCGGAGTCGTTTAGACAATCTTGTCGACGATCGGGACAAAAACGTGTCGTGACCCGAATTACGTCAAAAACTCGGCTCGAGCTCAATCAAATCGGATGACGAAAAGCGCGACAGCGCTAGATCAACGCGTGCAGTCAATCATAGGGCCAACGGTCCTATAGGGATGCTTCTTGAGCTTCCTCACAGTAGCCCCACCTACTAAGTGCTAGATGTCAAAACTACTATGCGGAACTTCAAGTTGAGCGAAGAAAAGCTCGAAATTTCTAACGGGGAGGGCCCCTTTGCTAGTTTTTTAAGAATAATCGACAGGAAAGTCCTACAGCTAGACTCTAGGCTATTAAAAAGGAGAGACTATGCCTCAACCAAAAGTGAGGTCAACAATATCAATAACATTCATATAATAATTTATTCATGCATACATCCCACTCAATTCCTATGTATTTAAATTTCAAATACTTAAACCTCATTTTTTACATGTGTGCCTCCTTATCTATGCGTGAAAAGCAATTAATATTGTTGTATTTTTGAAGTGATACCAAATACATAGAAATTATCAAACTATTATGTTGTGTGTGTTCTAAATATAAAATTTCTATGAAATAAATTATAAGAAAGAAGAAAAAGATCACCAATTTCTATGAGTGATTCTGCTTGCATACAACGTATTACATTAATAAGGAAATTAACAGAAATTGGAGAAGAGAGGATGAAGGTAACGGATATACGATACATCTCAACATCATTTGCCAATTTGATTACTAGTGTGTGCTTACCGCCAAGCAAACCTCTACCTCTGAGAAGTGCTACTCGTGAGAAGAGCTACTCGCGAGAAAACCCTAAAATAATAGATTTCATACCAACCCGAAGAGAAGGAAGAGGTGCTCGTGAGAAGAGGAGGAAGCGGGTGGATAGGGCGAGATGCGTCGGAGAGGAGCAGCAATCCGTCGAAGACGAGGACGAGATGGGATGTTCGATCGCTGGATTTCTCCTTTTCACGAGCGAGCGAGAAATGTTCGAGGTTGGGTATTAGGGTAAAACACCGGGTGAAGAAGCCAAGCCACGGGGTAATGTTCGCGTTCCGCGTTCGATCGATTTCGCGTCCCGCTAGAGCTCAATCGTCGCCCCAAACACAAACAAATCGTGGCGTGGTGTCGCGCCGCAGGTAAAACTCCGCGCCAAACGCAGCCTAACACTTCTTAAACTCTGGACAGCAACTAGCAAGCTTGTACGGTGATCCTACGATCTCCTACGAACCCAAACAGCAATTTGCAACACTAAACAACACTTGTTTGGCTTCCTATGAACCCAAACAGCCATTTGCAACACTAAACAGCACTTGTATGGCCTCCTATGAACCCAAACAACCATTTGCAAGTATTTTCCAGCACTTCTATACACCAAACAGCAGCTTTAGAGCTTTGGACAACACCAATTTTCAAGTACTTTCTAGCACTCCTAGCAATTTTCAAATACTTTCCAGCACTCCCAGCAATTTTCAAGTACGCACTCCCAGCAATTTTCAAGCTAGCACTCCTAGCAATTTTCAAATACTTTCCAGCACTCCCAGCAATTTTCAAGTACTTTCCAGCACTTTTCAATTACTTTCCAGCACTTCCAAAGCCACTAAACAGTATTTGTAACTCTCCAAACAACTCAAGCAGCAAGACATCTATCAATTACATTTGGCCACCCCCTCCAACAGAAGCAGCGATTTGCTTCGCATTTGTATGTATAGCCCCTCAATAAGGTCCACTAAACTTATGTACCGACAGCTTCATAGTGTGGTAGAACACCAAAACTATAATGCAATAAATACAATTGTCTAACCTAACAATCTAGACCAACAATAAGAATGCATGCCTGTGGAGAGGATTCCATTTCAAATTTATGTAAACAATTTGATAGCCATAAGATGCAATAGCTGGAAGAATATATCTGACCTTACCTTTCTTCGACACAGCAGGAACATAGCAAGGAATGAAAAGGAATGGGAGAGGTAGGTAGCTGGTCGCTAGCAAGAAAGAGGCTAGTTAGGGCTGCAATCCAGGGAGGTGAGCCGAGAGAAGTGAGGCGAGCAAGCGTCTCAAGCAGTGGAGGATGTCCTGCCGGCTGGAACTTCGGTTGTCGAGAGAAAGAGACGAGGGGCTAGGGCTTCGTTGTAGATCGACGAGGCATGCTAGGGGCTCCGGTGCGGGGCTTCAGTGTAGAGCTGTGGCGAGCGGGAGTTTTGTCGAGAGCGGGGATCCGAATTCCTGGCGAGGAAGAGAGGAGTAGGTGAGGGGGCTCGGCGCAGAGAGGAGACTAGCGGGTGAAAGCTTCGGTGCAGAGAAGAGTGAAGCAGGTGAGCGGGCTTGCGCAGAGGAAGAGAGGAGGCAGGTGTGGTGTTTGATCGAACGCGGGAGGGACGCAAGTAAGGGATTCAGTGCGTAGGCCGAGAGGGTGAGGAAGAAGCGGGGAAGCCAGGAGAATCTCGGGAGGGCCGAATCGAATCAAGAGAGCCAGGAAGAAGGCGAGCGTTCCTTTATGAATAGGAGCGGGGCCGAATCGTATAGCCAGGGAGCCGTTACGTGATGCAATGGCGGGGAATTAATGAGTTTTCCTGAGCGGCAACAACTTAATTGGAAAAACTTAATGGGGGATTAAATGATAAATTTGAAATTTAAAGTTTGAAATTCAAAATCATATAAGCTGAGGCAACTAGCCCTTGTTCAGCCCGAGTTGAATCTAGGTTAATCCCGGGCCCGCGCCACACTAATTTTAAAAAAACGTGCATCGATATTCATGCTAATTGCTCGCGCGTGAAAACATAGCGATATAGGTGTCCTTCCTAGCAAAAGTCGACGTTCCGGACGCATCGGTGCGGTTCGTTTCGTCATCCAGGGTCGTCCAGACAAGTTCGTCGACGCAAAATCGTGCGTGGTTTGATGCGTGCTCAAAATGCAGCGTTAGTGAGTGTTCGAGTTGCAAGATGTTTCATAGGTGCTGCTTCTATTAATATAGGAACTCAACTCGAGTTTCATATGTCGATTCTAACCATCTCAGCAAGATATCGATGATTCAAAATCGCCTATGCAAGATTCGGAGGAGTGACGATGTGGCTCGAATTTTCTAAATGGTGTGGGTCTCTTACTAGTCCTCAAAGAAGGTTAAACAAAGAAAACTTAAGGCTAGACTCCTAGGCTCTAAGGAGAGAAGTAAAGACCTCACCCAAAAATGAGGTTAACACCCTTTTCTTAAGAAGATAAGTAGGAAGAGTGGGAAGGCAATACTATTGTTCTCTAATTCAGAAATTTCAACCATAATTGAGAAATTCAAGTTCGCTCTTAGTTCGCTCTTATTGGGAAATGGGAAATTTCAGTGGGGGCACCCACTTATGGAAGTTATCAGAAAAAGTGTTGACGATTTCAAACTTGTAGGCAAGTGGAAAGTAAGACTTTTGGATGAGAGACATGTGTTGATTCAGTTGACCCTAGCTAAAGACTATACTTGGATTTTCTCTAAAAAATATCTCAACATTGTAGACAAGTCAATAAAGTTACTCAAGTGGTCTCCTAATTTTGACCCAAATCATGAGTCTCCTACTGTTCCGGTATGGATTAGTTTACCTGGTCTCAAGTTGCATTTCTTTAATCATCAGGTTCTTTATTCTATTGGAACCATTATTAGAGATTCTATGAAGCTAGATATGCCCACCTTTAACCTAACCAGGCTTTCTGTGGCCATAATACTTGTGGACAAGGATATTATCTTACCTGATATTATTGAAGTCTGGTTGGGCATAACTCACAATGGATATTGACAACCAATTGTCATGGGACATAAATCTTTTTATTGTACCCACTGTAAGATTTTTGGGCATACATTTGATAAATGTCACAGACTCCATCTAAACTTGAAACCTAAAGCTCAAGCAAACAAAGAGGGGTCTAACCCCATTGCTTTGGACACATCTGCTCAATCTGTGGAGGAAGTTCCCACAAGACATGATTTGGTGTCTAATTTGCCTGTGGATCCCCCCATTGCCAACACCGCAGTTCCTGATGAAGAACGTCATACTTCATGTACTGATTCAAATGTGCTTATATCACTTACTGTTATTGAAAAAGTCTCACTTACATGTCAGGACACACGAGTGTGCTCCCGCTCCCTCGATCCGATAAATGATCAGCTGGTGCAACAAGTAGTTGCTTATAATGTTCAACAACCTACACATGTCCGACACACTTTAGACCAATCCACTGACCAAACGAGTCAATCTTCGGATGAGGAATGACAAGTCTATTCCAGGAGGAAAAAGAAGAATAGAGGCCGACTCGAAAATTTATTGGATGATACATTGCTCATTACTGACAATGACATTCTTCTCACCAATTTATTAGCTGACTCCTTCCCTAGAACTAGAGGCAGAGGCAAAGCAAAATTGGGTTGCTCTTTAGTTACTTGATACTCTGGATTTTGACACTTTTTTGTTTTACTTTTCTTTAGGTCTCTTATTTATTTTTTTGTATTTTCTCTTTTTGGAATCATTTCCATATGGTGATTATCTTTGGGCTCTCCCACACAATCTATCTGTATCTTACTTTCTTTTTAATATATACTTTATATATATATATATATATAGCTGTGTGTGTGTGTGCGCACGCGCGCCGTTAGTCGTGGTTTGTTGGTAGAGCAACATTTTTGAAAGTCGTAAGTCCCCTCAGGTCACGGGTTTGAATCCCCCTCTGGGCAGTTTGCCGGTAGTGAGGGCGGTCCTCGAATAGTTAGGCACGTGACGGTGGCTGAGGGGTAGTATGATGATTCTTATAATCAATTGAGTGGTGAGAGTAATTGAGACATCAAATAAAAAAATTCGGATGATGATGATTTGTTATATTCTTATTCTACTGGGGGTAGTATGAGTGAGAAAGAAAGATTAATATTGAATTTATTTTTATTGTTATTTTCTTATGTTTCAATATTTTATTTTAATATCTTAGCTTACTTTGATAGTTTAATGTTTATATAAGCAATCTTATTTCATAATTTGATATTAGGATATTAACGTTAATTTTAATGTGCTAATAAATTAGAATATTAATATATTACTTTTTGCTTCATATTTTATAGTTTATATAATTTTTATTAATTAAAGTTCTTTTTTAAATTTGAGACTCCCCTCAAAATGCCTTGAAGCTTGTGACTCGACTCACGAATGAAAAACGCCTCAATATCTAATTGTGCAATTTTAATATTGGAATCCGTCCCATGTTTTATTTTTCCCGACTCCTCTCCATAATCACATGTTGGTGCCCACTTTTTGATCCTGGCTTTAGTTGCCCTTTATTATGTTGTGGTTGATCTTGGTTCTTCCATGAGTTATTTTTCTTTTGGTCCCATCTTGATGATTTATCAAGTCGTATATTTAATCTTAATCATGATAGATGCTCCTCCTACCAAGCTTAACTAACACCTTCTTTTGTTGATGTGCGTGGTTAGTGCACTAATATTCATCTATTCTTTTAGCTTGGCTTGAATTTTGCTAGAGTTAAGACTCCCATTACTTGTTATGGTGAATCCATCTCACTTGGTAGTACTATCTTTCTATTTTTGGTTGGTAAATTTATCTTTGGGTACCTGTGCTTGGAGATTATTTGTATTTTGATATTTGATTTACGTTTGATAGGTTTTTTTTCTTTTTTGGTTGAATTTATTTATCTCCACAATTACTTATCAAACTATCCTTTGAAACAGATTTTCAAAACCTTCTTCTATTCGATCATATCATGGAAATGGTCTCTTGCATATGTTGAAGTAGTTTCCATAATTTGAATTCCTGGATGAGCTTCCTATTCCTCAAGTTGGGTTACCTTCCCTCATTTTTATGTCCACTTCATCAATCAATCTACTCTTTATTGCTTGGATCAATTTCTAGCAAATCAATACAAGTAAATGCCGCTATTGCCGGGCACTCTTTATTGTCTGTGTCCCGTATTCTTATTCAAATATATCTTTTGTCTAGTTTGGCTATCAAGATTTTGATTTACACTTAAATATATGGTTAGGAGGTAGGGCTGGGAAGGAGATATCTTTTAGAAATAAGATTGTGCTTCAAGGCGACATGCTTTGGAAGATTTTAGTGGCGAGTCTTAGGAGTAGAGAGAGTGTAAAGAGTTGAAGAGAAGAGGAAGAGATCCCTTGAAAAGTGAAGGGCACTTTTTTTCTTTCTGATTACTTTTGATTTATTTGGTTTCTTTTTTACAATGTTCTTTTTTAGCTCTTTCTGTTTTATTTCATTCTCCATCCTTTCTCTCATCTTCATTGCACAAGAGTTCTTCTTGAAATAAAATGATCTTTCTTCTCATATATATTTTATTTTTGGTTGGTGGGATTGTGGGAGGGATGTGGGTTTGCATGAGCTTTAAAGTTCTAAATTTTGGGCGAAAGCATGAACATTGGCAAAAATCTGCTTTGTTGTTAGAGACACATGAATTTTGACATTTTTCAGGGTAGACCTGCAAATATCATCTTGTAAGAGCTACATTGATCATGTAGACCCATGGATGCCCATGTACATGTGGTCCATGTGAGTTGACCTTGTCCATTGTGCTTTACTGTGCGAGCTAATCCTGACTTGTGTGTTGGATTTTCTTTTCAACCTTCTAAATGATTTAAAAAATTATAAAAGTTGGACTGATGAAATGTCACAAATTGTTTATAAAAAGAGTTAATTAATTTACCTGACTCTCACGTCAATTTTACTTTAATATTTAAATATTTTAACATCATTATTCCATAAAATTTATATAAAAAATTGCAAATTTAAACAATAGGTACTTACGTTTGTTAATTAGTAATGCCTCAACTCAAATAATTAAGCCTTTGCTTTAATTACTTTAGTCTGTTGAGTATTTTTTTCTTAATAATTTATGATTTTTTATGCTCAATTATGTCCAACTAGAAGTAATTTACACTATATCTACAATCTGTATGAATTTGAAAATTTATAAGTTTTTTATTGTTCGTGAATCTGGCACTCTATAGGAATTTCCCTATATACGCTACCGTGCTGCCAAGTCATCATTAGATGCTTCTACTTTGACGACCTTTCGTGATTTAATTCCAACAAAGCTTGCTGCTGCTGTCTGGCACAGTCTTGCCAGGTATAAAGCTACAATTCCTAACTTTCCACAAACTGAGACCTGTGAGTTACTAATCATTGACCGTTCAATCGATCAGGTAGGTTGGATAAATGCTCTTTTTTATTCTCCCAATTAACTTATGATTTTATTTTGCTTCCTCAACTAAAATCAATTAGTTTTTTATATATATGATGTGTAGATTGCACCTATCATTCATGAATGGACATATGATGCTATGTGCCATGATTTATTAAATATGGAGGGAAATAAATATGTTCAGAAGGTACTTTATTAATTAATTTTTTGTGTTTTTTTTCTTGAAGATTTATACCACTCAATTCTTAAAACTTCAATTTTTACATCCATTCCACCTTACCTATGCATGAAAATCTGTATTTCACTTTTTAAAAGTTAAAATGATGGTATTTTTGATGTGATGTAAAAGTTTTGGGTAGCATAAATGTATAAATAAAGTTTAGGTGTTTGATATGTAAATACATAGGAATTGGGTGGTATGAATGTAAATGCCCTGTTCTTTCTACCTTTCTTCTGTCTATGGATGTAGTTCTCACTGAAGTTTATCATGTAGGTGCCAAGTAAAACAGGGTCAACCTCTGAAATTAAGGAGGTCCTTTTGGAGGATCATGATCCTATTTGGCTTGAACTTCAGCACATACATATAGCCGATGTGAGCTGATAATTTTAAGGGATTTTCTTGCTATGGTGATAATTGAAGATGTGATCTGAACTGATAATTGACTATATGCCAGGCTAGTGAAAGGTTACACGCAAAGATGACCAACTTCATATCAAGAAATAAAGCTGCGCAAATTCATAACAACTCAAGGTAGTTATTGCAGAAATAAGATTTGAATGGTTTACCTTCCGTGCATTTTTATAAAAAATTTATGAGAATAAAAATATGAAGGAAACAAAGTAGGTTATGCTGCCATCAATTTAATTGGCACGCTTTTTTAGCTCTATAAAGAACTCTTTTTCTCATATTGGTAATCCATAAATTTTTTATGATTTTTTACTTGGAGATTAAATGCATTTCTATATTTTTTTATTTGAAATAATGTGATAATTTGTGTTTTTTTCTTGCATCATTCTTATCATTAATTTGATCGCTGGGCAAGTTTGGCTTCTGGCTCTGTTGTTTAATGGAAGTTTCATGGCACCTTCAGTTTGACCAGTGAAAGGGCAACCACTAACCAAGACAGGCACTGGATTTTATACCAGTTAGTGGACCAATCATGGCGAAAGGCTTCGGCTAGAACTTCGTTCCACGATATGGGAAAGAGATTTAAATAGCTTTCACTTTTATTTCTTTTACTTTTTTGCATGGCGAAGAACTAATCAGAATAATCCTGTCTTTTTCAACAAAAAGAGATTTGTTTGAAACCTGATTTAGAAAAATGAAGGTACCTCTTAAGGAAGTCTATTAAACCCGAGCTAAGTACTATCTGGTTCACTAACATGAATATCCATGCTACCACAAAAAGGTTGCTTTGTGATTTCATCCAAATAAATTTTCAACCTTATATTTAAACAGAAAGATCTGAATTGTTTTAGTTCTGTGTTCAATATACACCAACTTGTCCTCTATGGTTGAAACACTAAACTTGAGACTCTTCAATAGTTCGTGAGCTCGACTGAAAGGTACTTTCTGGTTTGGTCTTCCCCACAATTATTAATGACATGACACGCTTTATTAGTGGTCCCATGATGCCTTTCTTCGCAAGGTCCGAACTCCTCACATGCAACTGGTCCCACAATTACTTTCCCTAGCGACATTGCACTCCACTCCGGTGGTACCACAATTCCTTCCCCAGGAAGGTGGGAACTTCAAGATGATGAGGCCAGTAAAATAGGTGGCAATGTTGTTTGGTAAATTTGATGAACTATGGAAACCCTAGGAATTGCCACCGAGGGAGATGGCTGAGAAGGAAGTGGGATTGAGGAGAGAAAAAGTTGCTTGTGCTACTTGATAGTGGAGTGGATACAAGTGGCAAATATTTTTAGCTAGAAAATCTGAAATCCTTACAGAGAGGAGAGCCATAACTAGTAAGTGAGAAAGGCCATGGGGTCTCAACTCTAGATAACTAGCAAACAACCATCAAAACCGTGCATAATAGCCATCATTATGTGGCAGCAGCATTGGCACATGGTGAGTTGAGTTGTATGAAGCTCAAATGAGAATGAGGGATGCATGGTGATTTCGCGCATAGGTCCCATGAGAAAGGATACACAAGCGATCTCACGAATAATCATGAAGGGAGATGCACGTAAGCTCTCCTCATGAATGTGCATTAATAATAAAATGGCAAGTGGAGGATTTCGATGCTGAGGTCAAGAAAAGAGTTGGTTTTTATTGTAGAGTTAAAACTGTCCAAATTGTCGTGTTTGTTTGTTGGTGGAAGAGGGTGAACCTGAAACAGGAGATTCATTAGAAGTGGAAGATATTAATTTGGTCAGGGAACAAATAGTACATGTGGATGAAAGAGAATTACTTATAATGTTGCGCCTTAATGTCGAGCAATCCTCCAACATGGATTGGTTGTGACAAATCATGTTTAAGGACCGGTGCACCGTCTAGGACAAGGTGTATAATCTTGTTTTCATTGATAGCAGAAGTTGCAACAATGTGGTGCCCTCTACCATGGTCGAAAAACTCGGGCTTGTTACCCAAGTTCACCCATATCCTTAGTAACTTATTTGGCTTAAAAGAGGAAATGAAATCAAAGTTACAAATTAATGTTTGATGCAATTCTCCATCGGGAAGAGATTTCAAGAGATTGCTATGCGACCTCATCCCAATGGATGCTTGCCACCTCCTTCTAGGGCGTCCTTGGGAATATGATTGTAAAACTATTCATATCAGGCATGTAAATACGTACTCTTTCCTGGGATATGGTACTCAAATTACATTAGTTCTTATGCAAGAGATGCGGAAAAATTTGGAGGTTCGTCTAGTTGAACCAGAATTTGAGGTGTTGAAGGAAGAAGTTAATGACCCATTCCACCAAGAAAATTAGATGAATCTAGAAAATAAAGTTTTTGAGGGATCTAGAAAATAAAGTTTTTGAGGAGGTGAAAGTCCATTTCATCAAGAAGACTCTAAGTTTCGATGGGTTTGAACATTCGATGTTGGAATCATCATAAGTGTATGTGTATGCGCTTATGGTGCTGACTATTTTTCTGCCTCTACTCATATATATGCTCATATGGGATACCAATTTTTCGGAGTGAAAAATTCTAAATATGCAGTTGTAGAAGTGTTGATGGTGAAGATTCCCATATTGGGAGGGATTTGCAGAATGATCAAACTAGACGATATGCTTATTTTGGTTCTCTCAACAAGCATCATTAGACTTATCTACATTATCATAAGGATTAGGCATCAGTGCTTCGGCAACAACCAAGCTTGAAAGCTCAGTCATAACATTCTGGACCTGATATGAGACAAGGTAAACATCTTACAGCAAAAACTGCACCTATTAGTTCTGGTTCTCAAGAAATTGATGTTTTTTTATAGCACAATTATATAACTAGAAATTGATAAGAGGGCAATTGGCTTAAATTATCAAGAATATGTCACAGAAAAAAAGGTATAAGCTTAAATAATGATAACATGATCTCCAATGATCCGTCAAAATTGGAAAACCACTTATTTAAATCGTCTTGCTTGAAGCCTAGTGAGAAAAGGTGACAATAGGTTTATATATATATATATATATTATATATATATAATTTTGGCCCCATTTATTAGTCAGGATTTGAAACTATTTACTGGAGTTTCAACACTTAGAGTGGTGCTCTCATCAGAATCATATAGTTGTTGTAGATCACTGTCATTGATGTATTTTGAAATATGGAGGAGATGAGAAATTTTGAGATCAGACGGATTAATATTCATGATATAGCTTGCAGATGATCTATAGATCATTTCTATATTTTTTTTTTTGCAAGAGCAAGCACATAGGCTGGTAAAGCAAAGGAATATCTAATAGTTTTAAATTCTGAGTGCAAACCTAGATTGATTTAGAAGCAGCAACCTTGGCACCGAATCACGAAATAATAACCTAGGGACTGAAAAAGAAAATAACTCACTATTGCAAAGCGTTACTAATACCGTTGTAACCCAAACAACGATTGTAAGCAAGTATTATTAATGAAAAGGCCAATAGCTGATTACAACCATCACACAAGAAAGAGAAAGTAATAACAGACAAAAAAAAAACTCAACTAAAGCACGCCCTAAGGGTGGTGACCAATGAAGGAGGTTGGGAGTTGGTCGTGGAGGCCACAGGGAAAGGGAGTGTTGGCGGCGGCAAGGAGAAGGTTGGTGGTTGTGGACTGCGGCGGGGAGGTTGCAGGTGGCTGGGACAGTGATTAGGTGACAACGAGCAGGTTCAAGAAGGCTTGAACAGCAGCTAGGATGCAGAGGAAGGGATTCTGGGAGGCTGAGACAGTGCATAGGTGATAGGAGAGGGGTCGGTTGGGTGCTGGAAGGCGGTAGTGAGGGATGGAAGCAAGATAGGAGAGGGTTGGGTGGTAGGCGGCTGCAGGAAATTAGCGAGTTGGCTTTTTTCCGGGTGGCTTCAACAAGTACAACAATGGCGGCAGCAGAGAGAAGTTTGAAGAGCATGTGAATAGGTTGAGGATAATCACCACATTGGACAAGATACAAACGGAGCACCACCTGTCATCAAATACTTCCCTAAAAGGAAAAACTTGTATACCAACGGCTGTAGTGATAGAAAACACATAGAAAACAGACCTAGATACGACATAAACAACATCTATAGACCTAGGGCAACAAAGGAGTGGATCCCACTATCTATAGACGGCAAATCCATGCTTGGGTCTGTCGGTCCCTTCTCTGCCTAAACTAAATCAGCCCAAGTCGGGAGGTGCAGCATTTTTCTATGCCTAGGCGCTGGAAGCCCTATGTCAGTTACAATTATAAGCAAATTGGATCGACACCTCAAATTTGATACAAGGATTTTACACTATTGTCATCACTTCGTTTTTTTTTTTAAACATAGACATAACCATGGTCAATTTCAAGTTTAGACACCTCTTTTCTCCATCATTTGTCATTGTTTGCTAGCTATATATCTGTTCAACTTGAAAATTCTCTATTTCTTAGCAACTGCTTACGGTAAGTCTCTCAAGATTGATAGTCTTACGTTTGTTGTGACCAGACCCTTTGTGGTTTGTGTGTTAGTTGAGAGAGATCACTCAACCAGCTCCGAATGAGGTATGGATTGAAATCACTCACAACGGGCATTGGCAAAATGTTGAAATAAAATCACACCCTCCTTGTTGATCTCATTATAGTATGTTTGACCACAGTTCTACTATTTGATATCGTTTGCATTTTCATCTAAGATTGGATATCGCTAAAGATCGGCCACATATCATCCCTGCTGAGAAGATGCAGCCCGATCCTATTTCCAACACCGCAGTTCCTGTTGAATAATACCATACTACAGATACAGATCTGAACATGCTTATACCACCCACTTTTATTGAAAGGCTTACTTAGATGCCAAGACACATGAGAGTGCTCCTTTGATCCAAAAAAAGATCAACTGGTACAACAAGTAGTTGCTTCTAATGTTCAACAACCTACACATGTCCGACACGTTTTAGACCATTCCACTGGTCATGTGAGCTAATCTTCAGATGAGGAATGACAGACTTATCCCAAGAGGAAGAAGAAGAATGGAGGCGGACTCGAGCTTGCGAATTTATTGAATGATACATTGGTTACTACTGGCAATGACACTCATCTTACCAATTTATTAGCTGGCTCCTTCCCTAGACCTCGAGGCAGATGCAAGTCAAAATTGGGTCGCTCTCTAGCTACCTGGTATTACGTATTTTGACACTTTTTAGTTTTTTTCTTTAGGTCTTATATGTATTTTTCTGTATTTTCTCTTTTTGAAACTATTTATAGTTATCGTGTGGGCAGGGTGTCATGTTTAAGTCCTCCCATACAATCTATTTGTATCTTTCTTTCTATTTAATATATTAGCCTTTGGGCAATATATATATA